>NW_027189572.1:67500-141379 GCF_040958095.1 Procambarus clarkii | reverse complement strand
CTCAAGCAAGTATTGACCCCTCCAGTGCTGTAAGTGTTGACACGTCTCATGCAAGTATTGATCCCCTCCAGTGCTGTAAGTGTTGACACGTCTCAAGCAAGTATTGACCCCTCCAGTGCTGTAAGTGTTGACACGTCTCAAGCAAGTATTGTCCCCTCCAGTGCTGTAAGTGTTGACACGTCTCAAGCAAGTATTGACCCCCCTCCAGTGCTGTTAGTGTTGACACGTCTCAAGCAAGTATTGACCCACTCCATTGCTGTAGGTATTGTCACGTCTCAAGCAAGTATTGACCCCTCCAGTGCTGTAAGTGTTGACACGTCTCAAGCAAGTATTGACCCCCCTCCAGATGCTGCAAGTCTTGACACGTCTCAAGCAAGTATTGACCCCCCTCCAGTGCTGTAAGTGTTGACACGTCTCAAGCAAGTATTGACCCCCCCTCCAGTGCTGTAAGTGTTGACACGTCTCAAGCAAGTATTGACCCCTGTCCAGTGCTGTAAGTGTTGACACGTCTCAAGCAAGTATTGACCCCTCCAGTGCTGTAAGTATTGACACGTCTCAAGCAAGTATTGACCCCTCCAGTGCTGTAAGTGTTGTCACGTCTCAAGCAAGTATTGACCCCTCCAGTGCTGTAAGTGTGTCACGTCTCAAGCAAGTATTGACCCCTCCAGTGCTGTAGGTGTTGACACGCCTCAAGCAAGTATTGACCCCCTCCAGTGCTGTAAGTGAGTCACGTCTCAAGCAAGTATTGACACGCCTCCAGTGCTGCAAGTGTTGTCACGTCTCAAGCAAGTATTGACCCTCCCCTCCAGTGCTGTAAGTGTTGACACGTCTCAAGCAAGTATTGACCCCTCCAGTGCTGTAAGTGTTGACCCGTCTCAAGCAAGTATTGACCCCTCCAGTGCTGTAAGTGTTGACACGTCTCAAGCAAGTATTGACCCCCTCCAGTGCTGTAAGTGTTGACACGTCTCAAGCAAGTATTGACCCCCCTCCAGTGCTGTAAGTGTTGACACGTCTCAAGCAAGTATTGACCCTTCCAGTGCTGTAAGTGTTGACACGTCTCAAGCAAGTATTGACCCCTCCAGTGATGTAAGTGTTGACACGTCTCAAGCAAGTATTGACCCCTCCAGTGCTGTAAGTGTTGACACACCTCAAGCAAGTATTGACCCCCCCTCCAGTGCTGTAAGTGTTATCACGTCTCAAGCAAGTATTGACCCCTCCAGTGCTGTAAGTGTTGACACGTCTCAAGCAAGTATTGACCCCTCCAGTGCTGTAAGTGTTATCACGTCTCAAGCAAGTATTGACCCCTCAGTGCTGTAAGTGTTGTCACGTCTCAAGCAAGTATTGACCCTCCTCCAGTGATGTAAGTATTGACACGTCTCAAGCAAGTATTGACCCCCCTCCCTCCAGTGCTGTAAGTGTTGACACGTCTCAAGCAAGTACTGACCCTCCAGTGCTGTAAGTGTTGACCCGTCTCAAGCAAGTATTGACCCTCCATCCAGTGCTGTAAGTGTTATCACGTCTCAAGCAAGTATTGACCCCTCCAGTGCTGTAAGTGTTGACACGTCTCAAGCAAGTATTGACCCCTCCAGTGCTGTAAGTGTTATCACGTCTCAAGCAAGTATTGACCCCTCCAGTGCTGTAAGTGTTGACCCGTCTCAAGCAAGTATTGACCCCCCCTCCAGTGCTGTAAGTGTTGACACGTCTCAAGCAAGTATTGACCCCTCCAGTGCTGTAAGTGTTGACACGTCTCAAGCAAGTATTGACCCCTCCAGTGCTGTAAGTGTTGACACGTCTCAAGCAAGTATTGACCCCCTCCAGTGCTGTAAGTGTGACACGTCTCAAGCAAGTATTGATCCCTCCAGTGCTGTAAGTGTTGACACGTCTCAAGCAAGTATTGACCCCTCCAGTGCTCTAAGTGTTGACACGTCTCAAGCAAGTATTGACCCCTCCAGTGCTGTAAATGTTGACACGTCTCAAGCAAGTATTGACCCCTCCAGTGCTGTAGGTGTTGACACGTCTCAAGCAAGTATTGACCCCCTCCAGTGCTGTAAGTGTTGACACGTCTCAAGCAAGTATTGACCCCTCCAGTGCTGTAAGTGTTGACACGTCTCAAGCAAGTATTGACCCCTCCAGTGCTGTAAGTGTTGACACGTCTCAAGCAAGTATTGACCCCTCAGTGCTGTAAGTGTTGACACGTCTCAAGCAAGTATTGACCCCTCCAGTGCTGTAAGTGTTGACACGTCTCATGCAAGTATTGACCCTTTAAATGCTGTAAGTGTTGACACGTCTCAAGCAAGTATTGACCCCTCCAGTGCTGTAAGTGTTGACACGCCTCAAGCACGTATTAACCCCTCCTCCAGTGCTGTAAGTGTTGACACGTCTCAAGCAAGTATTGACCCTCCCTCCAGTGCTGTAAGTGTTGACAGGTCTCAAGCAAGTATTGACCACTCCAGTGCTGTAGGTATTGTCACGTCTCAAGCAAGTATTGACCCCTCCAGTGCTGTAAGTGTTGACACGTCTCAAGCAAGTATTGACCCCCCCAGTGTTGCAAGTCTTGACACGTCTCAAGCAAGTATTGACCCCCCCCCCTCCAGTGCTGTAAGTGTTGACACGTCTCAAGCAAGTATTGACCCCTGTAGTGCTGTAAGTGTTGACACGTCCTCAAGCAAGTATTGACCCCTCCAGTGCTGTAAGTGTTGACACGCCTCAAGCAAGTATTGACCCCCCTCCAGTGCTGTAAGTGTTATCACGTCTCAAGCAAGTATTGACCCCTCCAGTGCTGTAAGTGTTGACACGTCTCAAGCAAGTATTGACCCCTCCAGTGCTGTAAGTGTTATCACGTCTCAAGCAAGTATTGACCCCTCCAGTGCTATAAGTGTTGTCACGTCTCAAGCAAGTATTGACCCCCCTCCCTCCCGTGCTGTAAGTGTTGACACGTCTCAAGCAAGTATTGACCCCTCCAGTGCTGTAAGTGTTGTCACGTCTCAAGCAAGTATTGACCCTCCTCCAGTGATGTAAGTATTGACACGTCTCAAGCAAGTATTGACCCCCTCCTCCAGTGCTGTAAGTGTTGACACGTCTCAAGCAAGTACTGACCCCTCCAGTGCTGTAAGTGTTGACCCGTCTCAAGCAAGTATTGACCCTCATCCAGTGCTGTAATTGTTATCACGTCTCAAGCAAGTATTGACCCCTCCAGTGCTGTAAGTGTTGACACGTCTCAAGCAAGTATTGACCCCCTCCAGTGCTGTAAGTGTTATCACGTCTCAAGCAAGTATTGACCCCTCCAGTGCTGTAAGTGTTGACCCGTCTCAAGCAAGTATTGACCCCCCCTCCAGTGCTGTAAGTGTTGACACGTCTCAAGCAAGTATTGACCCCTCCAGTGCTGTAAGTGTTGACACGTCTCAAGCAAGTATTGACCCCTCCAGTGCTGTAAGTGTTGACACGTCTCAAGCAAGTATTGACCCCTCCAGTGCTGTAAGTGTTGACACGTCTCAAGCAAGTATTGATCCCTCCAGTGCTGTAAGTGTTGACACGTCTCAAGCAAGTATTGACCCCTCCAGTGCTGTAAGTGTTGTCACGTCTCAAGCAAGTATTGACCCCTCCAGTGCTGTAAGTGTTGAAACGTCTCAAGCAAGTATTGACCCCTCCAATGCTGTAAGTGTTGTCACGTCTCAAGCAAGTATTGACCCCTCCAGTGCTGTAAGTGTTGTCACGTCTCAAGCAAGTATTGACCCCTCCAGTGCTGTAGGTGTTGACACGCCTCAAGCAAGTATTGACCCCCTCCAGTGCTGTAAGTGAGTCACGTCCCAAGCAAGTATTGACACCACTCCAGTGCTGCAAGTGTTGTCACGTCTCATGCAAGTATTGACCCTCCCCTCCAGTGCTGTAAGTGTTGACACGTCTCAAGCAAGTATTGACCCCTCCAGTGCTGTAAATGTTGACACGTCTCAAGCAAGTATTGACCCCTCCAGTGCTGTAAGTGTTGACACGTCTCAAGTAAGTATTGACCCTTCCAGTGCTGTAAGTGTTGACACGTCTCAAGCAAGTATTGACCCCCCTCCAGTGCTGTAAGTGTTGACACGTCTCAAGCAAGTATTGACCCCTCCAATGCTGTAAGTGTTGACACGTCTCAAGCAAGTATTGACCCCTCCAGTGCTGTAAGTGTTGACACGTCTCAAGCAAGTATTGACCCCTCCAGTGCTGTAAGTGTTGACACGTCTGTAGCAAGTATTGACCCCTCCAGTGCTGTAAGTGTTGACACGTCTCAAGCAAGTATTGACCCCTCCAGTGCTGTAAGTGTTGACACGTCTCAAGCAAGTATTGACCCCTCCAGTGCTGTAAGTGTTGACACGTCTCAAGCAAGTATTGACCCCCCAGTGTTGCAAGTCTTGACACGTCTCAAGCAAGTATTGACCCCCCCCCCTCCAGTGCTGTAAGTGTTGACACGTCTCAAGCAAGTATTGACCCCTGTAGTGCTGTAAGTGTTGACACGTCTCAAGCAAGTATTGACCCCTCCAGTGCTGTAAGTGTTGACACGCCTCAAGCAAGTATTGACCCCCCTCCAGTGCTGTAAGTGTTATCACGTCTCAAGCAAGTATTGACCCCTCCAGTGCTGTAAGTGTTGACACGTCTCAAGCAAGTATTGACCCCTCCAGTGCTGTAAGTGTTATCACGTCTCAAGCAAGTATTGACCCCTCCAGTGCTATAAGTGTTGTCACGTCTCAAGCAAGTATTGACCCCCTCCCTCCCGTGCTGTAAGTGTTGACACGTCTCAAGCAAGTATTGACCCCTCCAGTGCTGTAAGTGTTGTCACGTCTCAAGCAAGTATTGACCCTCCTCCAGTGATGTAAGTATTGACACGTCTCAAGCAAGTATTGACCCCCTCCCTCCAGTGCTGTAAGTGTTGACACGTCTCAAGCAAGTACTGACCCCTCCAGTGCTGTAAGTGTGACCCGTCTCAAGCAAGTATTGACCCTCCATCCAGTGCTGTAATTGTTATCACGTCTCAAGCAAGTATTGACCCCTCCAGTGCTGTAAGTGTTGACACGTCTCAAGCAAGTATTGACCCCTCCAGTGCTGTAAGTGTTATCACGTCTCAAGCAAGTATTGACCCCTCCAGTGCTGTAAGTGTTGACCCGTCTCAAGCAAGTATTGACCCCCCCTCCAGTGCTGTAAGTGTTGACACGTCTCAAGCAAGTATTGACCCCTCCAGTGCTGTAAGTGTTGACACGTCTCAAGCAAGTATTGACCCCTCCAGTGCTGTAAGTGTTGACACGTCTCAAGCAAGTATTGACCCCTCCAGTGCTGTAAGTGTTGACACGTCTCAAGCAAGTATTGATCCCTCCAGTGCTGTAAGTGTTGACACGTCTCAAGCAAGTATTGACCCCTCCAGTGCTGTAAGTGTTGTCACGTCTCAAGCAAGTATTGACCCCTCCAGTGCTGTAAGTGTTGAAACGTCTCAAGCAAGTATTGACCCCTCCAATGCTGTAAGTGTTGTCACGTCTCAAGCAAGTATTGACCCCTCCAGTGCTGTAAGTGTTGTCACGTCTCAAGCAAGTATTGACCCCTCCAGTGCTGTAGGTGTTGACACGCCTCAAGCAAGTATTGACCCCCTCCAGTGCTGTAAGTGAGTCACGTCCCCAAGCAAGTATTGACACCACTCCAGTGCTGCAAGTGTTGTCACGTCTCATGCAAGTATTGACCCTCCCCTCCAGTGCTGTAAGTGTTGACACGTCTCAAGCAAGTATTGACCCCTCCAGTGCTGTAAATGTTGACACGTCTCAAGCAAGTATTGACCCCTCCAGTGCTGTAAGTGTTGACACGTCTCAAGTAAGTATGACCCTTCCAGTGCTGTAAGTGTTGACACGTCTCAAGCAAGTATTGACCCCCTCCAGTGCTGTAAGTGTTGACACGTCTCAAGCAAGTATTGACCCCTCCAATGCTGTAAGTGTTGACACGTCTCAAGCAAGTATTGACCCCTCCAGTGCTGTAAGTGTTGACACGTCTCAAGCAAGTATTGACCCCTCCAGTGCTGTAAGTGTTGACACGTCTGTAGCAAGTATTGACCCCTCCAGTGCTGTAAGTGTTGACACGTCTCAAGCAAGTATTGACCCCTCCAGTGCTGTAAGTGTTGACACGTCTCAAGCAAGTATTGACCCCTCCAGTGCTGTAAGTGTTGACACGTCTCAAGCAAGTATTGACCCCCCCTCCAGTGCTGTTAGTGTTGACACGTCTCAAGCAAGTATTGACCACTCCATTGCTGTAGGTATTGTCACGTCTCAAGCAAGTATTGACCCCTCCAGTGCTGTAAGTGTTGACACGTCTCAAGCAAGTATTGACCCCCCAGTGCTGCAAGTCTTGACACGTCTCAAGCAAGTATTGACCCCCCCTCCAGTGCTGTAAGTGTTGACACGTCTCAAGCAAGTATTGACCCCTGTAGTGCTGTAAGTGTTGACACGTCTCAAGCAAGTATTGACCCCTCCAGTGCTGTAAGTGTTGTCACGTCTCAAGCAAGTATTGACCCCTCCAGTGCTGTAAGTGTTGACACGTCTCAAGCAAGTATTGACCCCTCCAGTGCTGTAAGTGTTGTCACGTCTCAAGCAAGTATTGACCCCTCCAGTGCTGTAAGTGTTGTCACGTCTCAAGCAAGTATTGACCCCTCCAGTGCTGTAGGTGTTGACACGCCTCAAGCAAGTATTGACCCCCTCCAGTGCTGTAAGTGAGTCACGCCTCAAGCAAGTATTGACCCTCCCCTCCAGTGCTGTAAGTGTTGACACGTCTCAAGCAAGTATTGACCCCTCCAGTGCTGTAAGTGTTGTCACGTCTCAAGCAAGTATTGACCCCCCCCTCTCCAGTGCTGTAAGTGTTGACACTTCTCAAGCATGTATTGACCCCTCCAGTGCTGTAAGTGTTGACACATCTCAAACAAGTATTGACCCCTCCAGTCCTTTAAGTGTTGTCACGTCTCAAGCAAGTATTGACTCCTCCAGTGCTGTAAGTGTTGTCACGTCTCAAGAAAGTATTGACCCCTCCAATGCTGTAAGTGTTGACACGTCTCAAGCAAGTATTGACCCCCCCAGTGCTGCAAGTATTGACCACCCCAGTGCTGCAAGTCTTGACACGTCTCAAGCAAGTATTGACCCCCCCCTCCAGTGCTGTAAGTGTTGACACGTCTCAAGCAAGTATTGACCCCTGTAGTGCTGTAAAAGTTGACACGTCTCAAGCAAGTATTGACCCCTCCAGTGCTGTAAGTGTTGTCACGTCTCAAGCAAGTATTGACCCCTCCAGTGCTGTAAGTGTTGACACGTCTCAAGCAAGTATTGACCCCTCCAGTGCTGTAAGTGTTGTCACGTCTCAAGCAAGTATTGACCCCCTCCAGTGCTGTAAGTGAGTCACGTCTCAAGCAAGTATTGACACCACTCCAGTGCTGCAAGTGTTGTCACGTCTCATGCAAGTATTGACCCTCCCCTCCAGTGCTGTAAGTGTTGACACGTCTCAAGCAAGTATTGACCCCTCCAGTGCTGTAAGTGTTGACACGTCTCAAGCAAGTATTGACCCCTCCAGTGCTGTAAGTGTTGACACGTTTCAAGCAAGTATTGACCCTTCCAGTGCTGTAAGTGTTGACACGTCTCAAGCAAGTATTGACCCCCCTCCAGTGCTGTAAGTGTTGACACGTCTCAAGCAAGTATTGACCCCTCCAATGCTGTAAGTGTTGACACGTCTCAAGCAAGTATTGACCCCTCCAGTGCTGTAAGTGTTGACACGTCTCAAGCAAGTATTGACCCCTGCAGTGCTGTAAGTGTTGACACGTCTGTAGCAAGTATTGACCCATCCAGTGCTGTAAGTGTTTGACGTCAACACTTACAGCACTGGATGGGTCAATACTTGCTACAGACGTGTCAACACTTACAGCACTGGCAGGGGTCAATACTTGCTTGAGACGTGTCAACACTTACAGCACTGGAGGGGTCAATACTTGCTTGAGACGTGTCAACACTTACAGCATTGGAGGGGTCAATACTTGCTTGAGACGTGTCAACACTTACAGCACTGGAGGGGGGTCAATACTTGCTTGAGACGTGTCAACACTTACAGCACTGGAAGGGGTCAATACTTGCTTGAAACGTGTCAACACTTACAGCACTGGAGGGGTCAATACTTGCTTGAGACGTGTCAACACTTACAGCACTGGAGGGGTCAATACTTGCTTGAGACGTGTCAACACTTACAGCACTGGAGGGGAGGGTCAATACTTGCATGAGACGTGACAACACTTGCAGCACTGGAGTGGTGTCAATACTTGCTTGAGACGTGACTCACTTACAGCACTGGAGGGGGTCAATACTTGCTTGAGACGTGACAACACTTACAGCACTGGAGGGGTCAATACTTGCTTGAGACGTGTCAACACTTACAGCACTGGAGGGGTCAATACTTGCTTGAGACGTGACAACACTTACAGCACTGGAGGGGTCAATACTTGCTTGAGACGTGTCAACTTTTACAGCACTACAGGGGTCAATACTTGCTTGAGACGTGTCAACACTTACAGCACTGGAGGGGGGGGGTCAATACTTGCTTGAGACGTGTCAAGACTTGCAGCACTGGGGGGTCAATACTTGCAGCACTGGGGGGGTCAATACTTGCTTGAGACGAGTCAACACTTACAGCATTGTAGGGGTCAATACTTGCTTGAGACGTGACAACACTTACAGCACTGGAGGAGTCAATACTTGCTTGAGACGTGACAACACTTAAAGGACTGGAGGGGTCAATACTTGCTTGAGACGTGTCAACACTTACAGCACTGGAGGGGTCAATACATGCTTGAGAAGTGTCAACACTTACAGCACTGGAGAGGGGGGGTCAATACTTGCTTGAGACGTGACAACACTTACAGCACTGGAGGGGTCAATACTTGCTTGAGACGTGTCAACACTTACAGCACTGGAGGGGAGGGTCAATACTTGCTTGAGGCGTGACTCACTTACAGCACTGGAGGGGGTCAATACTTGCTTGAGGCGTGTCAACACCTACAGCACTGGAGGGGTCAATACTTGCTTGAGACGTGACAACACTTACAGCACTGGAGGGGTCAATACTTGCTTGAGACGTGACAACACTTACAGCACTGGAGGGGTCAATACTTGCTTGAGACGTGTCAACACTTACAGCACTGGAGGGGTCAATACTTGCTTGAGACGTGACAACACTTACAGCACTGGAGGGGTCAATACTTGCTTGAGACGTGTCAACACTTACAGCACTACAGGGGTCAATACTTGCTTGAGACGTGTCAACACTTACAGCACTGGAGGGGGGGTCAATACTTGCTTGAGACGTGTCAAGACTTGCAGCACTGGGGGGGTCAATACTTGCTTGAGACGTGTCAACACTTACAGCACTGGAGGGGTCAATACTTGCTTGAGACGTGACAATACCTACAGCAATGGAGTGGTCAATACTTGCTTGAGACGTGTCAACACTAACAGCACTGGAGGGGGGGTCAATACTTGCTTGAGACGTGTCAACACTTACAGCACTGGAGGGGTCAATACTTGCTTGAGACGTGTCAACACTTACAGCACTGGAGGGGTCAATACTTGCTTGAGACGTGTCAACACTTACAGCACTGGAGGGGTCAATACTTGCTACAGACGTGTCAACACTTACAGCACTGGAGGGGTCAATACTTGCTTGAGACGTGTCAACACTTACAGCACTGGAGGGGTCAATACTTGCTTGAGACGTGTCAACACTTACAGCATTGGAGGGGTCAATACTTGCTTGAGACGTGTCAACACTTACAGCACTGGAGGGGGGTCAATACTTGCTTGAGACGTGTCAACACTTACAGCACTGGAAGGGTCAATACTTACTTGAGACGTGTCAACACTTACAGCACTGGAGGGGTCAATACTTGCTTGAGACGTGTCAACACTTACAGCACTGGAGGGGTCAATACTTGCTTGAGACGTGTCAACACTTACAGCACTGGAGGGGAGGGTCAATACTTGCATGAGACGTGACAACACTTGCAGCACTGGAGTGGTGTCAATACTTGCTTGGGACGTGACTCACTTACAGCACTGGAGGGGGTCAATACTTGCTTGAGGCGTGTCAACACCTACAGCACTGGAGGGGTCAATACTTGCTTGAGACGTGACAACACTTACAGCACTGGAGGGGTCAATACTTGCTTGAGACGTGACAACACTTACAGCATTGGAGGGGTCAATACTTGCTTGAGACGTTTCAACACTTACAGCACTGGAGGGGTCAATACTTGCTTGAGACGTGACAACACTTACAGCACTGGAGGGGTCAATACTTGCTTGAGACGTGTCAACACTTACAGCACTGGAGGGATCAATACTTGCTTGAGACGTGTCAACACTTACAGCACTGGAGGGGTCAATACTTGCTTGAGACGTGTCAACACTTACAGCACTGGAGGGGTCAATACTTGCTTGAGACGTGTCAACACTTACAGCACTGGAGGGGTCAATACTTGCTTGAGACGTGTCAACACTTACAGCACTGGAGGGGGGGTCAATACTTGCTTGAGACGGGTCAACACTTACAGCACTGGAGGGGTCAATACTTGCTTGAGACGTGATAACACTTACAGCACTGGAGGGGTCAATACTTGCTTGAGACGTGTCAACACTTACAGCACTGGAGGGGTCAATACTTGCTTGAGACGTGATAACAATTACAGCACTGGATGGAGGGTCAATACTTGCTTGAGACGGGTCAACACTTACAGCACTGGAGGGGTCAGTACTTGCTTGAGACGTGTCAACACTTACAGCACTGGAGGGAGGGGGTCAATACTTGCTTGAGACGTGTCAATACTTACATCACTGGAGGAGGGTCAATACTTGCTTGAGACGTGACAACACTTACAGCACTGGAGGGGTCAATACTTGCTTGAGACGTGTCAACACTTACAGCACGGGAGGGAGGGGGTCAATACTTGCTTGAGACGTGACAACACTTATAGCACTGGAGGGGTCAATACTTGCTTGAGACGTGATAACACTTACAGCACTGGAGGGGTCAATACTTGCTTGAGACGTGTCAACACTTACAGCACTGGAGGGGTCAATACTTGCTTGAGACGTGATAACACTTACAGCACTGGAGGGGGGTCAATACTTGCTTGAGGCGTGTCAACACTTACAGCACTGGAGGGGTCAATACTTGCTTGAGACGTGTCAACACTTACAGCACTACAGGGGTCAATACTTGCTTGAGACGTGTCAACACTTACAGCACTGGAGGGGGGGGGGTCAATACTTGCTTGAGACGTGTCAAGACTTGCAACACTGGGGGGGTCAATACTTGCTTGAGACGTGTCAACACTTACAGCACTGGAGGGGTCAATACTTGCTTGAGACGTGTCAACACTTACAGCACTGGAGGGGTCAATACTTGCTTGAGACGTGTCAACACTTACAGCACTGGAGGGGTCAATACTTGCTACAGACGTGTCAACACTTACAGCACTGGAGGGGTCAATACTTGCTTGAGACGTGTCAACACTTACAGCACTGGAGGGGTCAATACTTGCTTGAGACGTGTCAACACTTACAGCATTGGAGGGGTCAATACTTGCTTGAGACGTGTCAACACTTACAGCACTGGAGGGGGGTCAATACTTGCTTGAGACGTGTCAACACTTACAGCACTGGAAGGGTCAATACTTACTTGAGACGTGTCAACACTTACAGCACTGGAGGGGTCAATACTTGCTTGAGACGTGTCAACATTTACAGCACTGGAGGGGTCAATACTTGCTTGAGACGTGTCAACACTTACAGCACTGGAGGGGAGGGTCAATACTTGCATGAGACGTGACAACACTTGCAGCACTGGAGTGGTGTCAATACTTGCTTGGGACGTGACTCACTTACAGCACTGGAGGGGGTCAATACTTGCTTGAGGCGTGTCAACACCTACAGCACTGGAGGGGTCAATACTTGCTTGAGACGTGACAACACTTACAGCACTGGAGGGGTCAATACTTGCTTGAGACGTGACAACACTTACAGCATTGGAGGGGTCAATACTTGCTTGAGACGTTTCAACACTTACAGCACTGGAGGGGTCAATACTTGCTTGAGACGTGACAACACTTACAGCACTGGAGGGGTCAATACTTGCTTGAGACGTGTCAACACTTACAGCACTGGAGGGATCAATACTTGCTTGAGACGTGTCAACACTTACAGCACTGGAGGGGTCAATACTTGCTTGAGACGTGTCAACACTTACAGCACTGGAGGGGTCAATACTTGCTTGAGACGTGTCAACACTTACAGCACTGGAGGGGTCAATACTTGCTTGAGACGTGTCAACACTTACAGCACTGGAGGGGGGGTCAATACTTGCTTGAGACGGGTCAACACTTACAGCACTGGAGGGGTCAATACTTGCTTGAGACGTGATAACACTTACAGCACTGGAGGGGTCAATACTTGCTTGAGACGTGTCAACACTTACAGCACTGGAGGGGTCAATACTTGCTTGAGACGTGATAACAATTACAGCACTGGATGGAGGGTCAATACTTGCTTGAGACGGGTCAACACTTACAGCACTGGAGGGGTCAGTACTTGCTTGAGACGTGTCAACACTTACAGCACTGGAGGGAGGGGGTCAATACTTGCTTGAGACGTGTCAATACTTACATCACTGGAGGAGGGTCAATACTTGCTTGAGACGTGACAACACTTACAGCACTGGAGGGGTCAATACTTGCTTGAGACGTGTCAACACTTACAGCACGGGAGGGAGGGGGTCAATACTTGCTTGAGACGTGACAACACTTATAGCACTGGAGGGGTCAATACTTGCTTGAGACGTGATAACACTTACAGCACTGGAGGGGTCAATACTTGCTTGAGACGTGTCAACACTTACAGCACTGGAGGGGTCAATACTTGCTTGAGACGTGATAACACTTACAGCACTGGAGGGGGGTCAATACTTGCTTGAGGCGTGTCAACACTTACAGCACTGGAGGGGTCAATACTTGCTTGAGACGTGTCAACACTTACAGCACTACAGGGGTCAATACTTGCTTGAGACGTGTCAACACTTACAGCACTGGAGGGGGGGGGGTCAATACTTGCTTGAGACGTGTCAAGACTTGCAACACTGGGGGGGTCAATACTTGCTTGAGACGTGTCAACACTTACAGCACTGGAGGGGTCAATACTTGCTTGAGACGTGACAATACCTACAGCACTGGAGTGGTCAATACTTGCTTGAGACCTGTCAACACTTACAGCACTGGAGGGAGGGTCAATACTTGCTTGAGACGTGTCAACACTTACAGCACTGGAGGAGGGGTTAATACGTGCTTGAGGCGTGTCAACACTTACAGCACTGGAGGGGTCAATACTTGCTTGAGACGTGTCAACACTTACAGCATTTAAAGGGTCAATACTTGCATGAGACGTGTCAACACTTACAGCACTGGAGGGGTCAATACTTGCTTGAGACGTGTCAACACTTACAGCACTGGAGGGGTCAATACTTGCTTGAGACGTGTCAACACTTACAGCACTGGAGGGGTCAATACTTGCTTGAGACGTGTCAACACTTACAGCACTGGAGGGGTCAATACTTGCTTGAGACGTGTCAACACTTACAGCACTGGAGGGGGTCAATACTTGCTTGAGACGTGTCAACACCTACAGCACTGGAGGGGTCAATACTTGCTTGAGACGTGTCAACATTTACAGCACTGGAGGGGTCAATACTTGCTTGAGACGTGTCAACACTTAGAGCACTGGAGGGGTCAATACTTGCTTGAGACGTGTCAACACTTACAGCACTGGAGGGATCAATACTTGCTTGAGACGTGTCAACACTTACAGCACTGGAGGGGTCAATACTTGCTTGAGACGTGTCAACACTTACAGCACTGGAGGGGTCAATACTTGCTTGAGACGTGTCAACACTTACAGCACTGGAGGGGTCAATACTTGCTTGAGACGTGTCAACACTTACAGCACTGGAGGGGGGGTCAATACTTGCTTGAGACGGGTCAACACTTACAGCACTGGAGGGGTCAATACTTGCTTGAGACGTGATAACACTTACAGCACTGGAGGGGTCAATACTTGCTTGAGACGTGTCAACACTTACAGCACTGGAGGGGTCAATACTTGCTTGAGACGTGATAACACTTACAGCACTGGATGGAGGGTCAATACTTGCTTGAGACGGGTCAACACTTACAGCACTGGAAGGGTCAGTACTTGCTTGAGACGTGTCAACACTTACAGCACTGGAGGGAGGGGGGTCAATACTTGCTTGAGACGTGTCAATACTTACATCACTGGAGGAGGGTCAATACTTGCTTGAGACGTGACAACACTTACAGCACTGGAGGGGTCAATACTTGCTTGAGACGTGATAACACTTACAGCACTGGAGGGGTCAATACTTGCTTGAGACGTGTCAACACTTACAGCACTGGAGGGGTCAATACTTGCTTGAGACGTGATAACACTTACAGCACTGGAGGGGGGGTCAATACTTGCTTGAGGTGTGTCAACACTTACAGCACTGGAGGGGTCAATACTTGCTTGAGACGTGTCAACACTTACATCACTGGAGGGGTCAATACTTGCTTGAGACGTGTCAACACTTACAGCACTGGAAGGGTCAATACTTGCTTGAGACGTGTCAACACTTACAGCACTGGAGGGGGGTCAATACTTGCTTGAGACGTGTCAACACTTACAGCACTGGAGGGGTCAATACTTGCTTGAGACGTGTCAACACTTACAGCACTGGAGGGGTCAATACTTGCTTGAGACGGGTCAACACTTACAGCACTGGAGGGGTCAATACTTGCTTGAGACGTGTCAACACTTACAGCACTGGAGGGGAGGGTCAATACTTGCTTGAGACGTGACAACACTTGCAGCACTGGAGTCGTGTCAATACTTGCTTGAGACGTGACTCACTTACAGCACTGGAGGGGGTCAATACTTGCTTGAGGCGTGTCAACACCTACAGCACTGGAGGGGTCAATACTTGCTTGAGACGTGACAACACTTACAGCACTGGAGGGGTCAATACTTGCTTGAGACGTGACAACACTTACAGCACTGGAGGGGTCAATACTTGCTGGAGACGTGTCAATACTTACAGCACTGGAGGGGTCAATACTTGCTTGAGACGTGTCAACACTTACAGCACTACAGGGGTCAATACTTGCTTGAGACGTGTCAACACTTACAGCACTGGAGGGGGGGTCAATACTTGCTTGAGACGTGTCAACACTTACAGCACTGGAGGGGGGGTCAATACTTGCTTGAGACGTGTCAAGACTTGCAGCTACTAGGGGGGTCAATACTTGCTTGAGACGTGTCAACACTTACAGCACTGGAGGGGTCAATACTTGCTTGAGACGTGACAATACCTACAGCAATGGAGTGGTCAATACTTGCTTGAGACGTGTCAACACTAACAGCACTGGAGGGGGGGTCAATACTTGCTTGAGACGTGTCAACACTTACAGCACTGGAGGGGACAATACTTGCTTGAGACGTGTCAACACTTACAGCACTGGAGGGGTCAATACTTGCTTGAGACGTGTCAACACTTACAGCACTGGAGGGATCAGTACTTGCATGAGACGTGTCAACACTTACAGCACTGGAGGGGTCAATACTTGCTTGAGACGTGTCAACACTTACAGCACTGGAGGGGTCAATACATGCTTGAGAAGTGTCAACACTTACAGCACTGGAGAGGGGGGTCAATACTTGCTTGAGACGTGTCAACACTTACAGCACTGGAGGGGTCAATACTTGCTTGAGACGTGTCAACACTTACAGCACTGGAGGGGGGGTCAATACTTGCTTGAGACGGGTCAACACTTACAGCACTGGAGGGGTCAATACTTGCTTGAGACGTGATAACACTTACAGCACTGGAGGGGTCAATACTTGCTTGAGACGTGTCAACACTTACAGCACTGGAGGGGTCAATACTTGCTTGAGACGTGATAACAATTACAGCACTGGATGGAGGGTCAATACTTGCTTGAGACGGGTCAACACTTACAGCACTGGAGGGGTCAGTACTTGCTTGAGACGTGTCAACACTTACAGCACTGGAGGGAGGGGGTCAATACTTGCTTGAGACGTGTCAATACTTACATCACTGGAGGAGGGTCAATACTTGCTTGAGACGTGACAACACTTACAGCACTGGAGGGGTCAATACTTGCTTGAGACGTGTCAACACTTACAGCACGGGAGGGAGGGGGTCAATACTTGCTTGAGACGTGACAACACTTATAGCACTGGAGGGGTCAATACTTGCTTGAGACGTGATAACACTTACAGCACTGGAGGGGTCAATACTTGCTTGAGACGTGTCAACACTTACAGCACTGGAGGGGTCAATACTTGCTTGAGACGTGATAACACTTACAGCACTGGAGGGGGGTCAATACTTGCTTGAGGCGTGTCAACACTTACAGCACTGGAGGGGTCAATACTTGCTTGAGACGTGTCAACACTTACAGCACTACAGGGGTCAATACTTGCTTGAGACGTGTCAACACTTACAGCACTGGAGGGGGGGGGGTCAATACTTGCTTGAGACGTGTCAAGACTTGCAACACTGGGGGGGTCAATACTTGCTTGAGACGTGTCAACACTTACAGCACTGGAGGGGTCAATACTTGCTTGAGACGTGACAATACCTACAGCACTGGAGTGGTCAATACTTGCTTGAGACCTGTCAACACTTACAGCACTGGAGGGAGGGTCAATACTTGCTTGAGACGTGTCAACACTTACAGCACTGGAGGAGGGGTTAATACGTGCTTGAGGCGTGTCAACACTTACAGCACTGGAGGGGTCAATACTTGCTTGAGACGTGTCAACACTTACAGCATTTAAAGGGTCAATACTTGCATGAGACGTGTCAACACTTACAGCACTGGAGGGGTCAATACTTGCTTGAGACGTGTCAACACTTACAGCACTGGAGGGGTCAATACTTGCTTGAGACGTGTCAACACTTACAGCACTGGAGGGGTCAATACTTGCTTGAGACGTGTCAACACTTACAGCACTGGAGGGGTCAATACTTGCTTGAGACGTGTCAACACTTACAGCACTGGAGGGGGTCAATACTTGCTTGAGACGTGTCAACACCTACAGCACTGGAGGGGTCAATACTTGCTTGAGACGTGTCAACATTTACAGCACTGGAGGGGTCAATACTTGCTTGAGACGTGTCAACACTTAGAGCACTGGAGGGGTCAATACTTGCTTGAGACGTGTCAACACTTACAGCACTGGAGGGATCAATACTTGCTTGAGACGTGTCAACACTTACAGCACTGGAGGGGTCAATACTTGCTTGAGACGTGTCAACACTTACAGCACTGGAGGGGTCAATACTTGCTTGAGACGTGTCAACACTTACAGCACTGGAGGGGTCAATACTTGCTTGAGACGTGTCAACACTTACAGCACTGGAGGGGGGGTCAATACTTGCTTGAGACGGGTCAACACTTACAGCACTGGAGGGGTCAATACTTGCTTGAGACGTGATAACACTTACAGCACTGGAGGGGTCAATACTTGCTTGAGACGTGTCAACACTTACAGCACTGGAGGGGTCAATACTTGCTTGAGACGTGATAACACTTACAGCACTGGATGGAGGGTCAATACTTGCTTGAGACGGGTCAACACTTACAGCACTGGAAGGGTCAGTACTTGCTTGAGACGTGTCAACACTTACAGCACTGGAGGGAGGGGGGTCAATACTTGCTTGAGACGTGTCAATACTTACATCACTGGAGGAGGGTCAATACTTGCTTGAGACGTGACAACACTTACAGCACTGGAGGGGTCAATACTTGCTTGAGACGTGATAACACTTACAGCACTGGAGGGGTCAATACTTGCTTGAGACGTGTCAACACTTACAGCACTGGAGGGGTCAATACTTGCTTGAGACGTGATAACACTTACAGCACTGGAGGGGGGGTCAATACTTGCTTGAGGTGTGTCAACACTTACAGCACTGGAGGGGTCAATACTTGCTTGAGACGTGTCAACACTTACATCACTGGAGGGGTCAATACTTGCTTGAGACGTGTCAACACTTACAGCACTGGAAGGGTCAATACTTGCTTGAGACGTGTCAACACTTACAGCACTGGAGGGGGGTCAATACTTGCTTGAGACGTGTCAACACTTACAGCACTGGAGGGGTCAATACTTGCTTGAGACGTGTCAACACTTACAGCACTGGAGGGGTCAATACTTGCTTGAGACGGGTCAACACTTACAGCACTGGAGGGGTCAATACTTGCTTGAGACGTGTCAACACTTACAGCACTGGAGGGGAGGGTCAATACTTGCTTGAGACGTGACAACACTTGCAGCACTGGAGTCGTGTCAATACTTGCTTGAGACGTGACTCACTTACAGCACTGGAGGGGGTCAATACTTGCTTGAGGCGTGTCAACACCTACAGCACTGGAGGGGTCAATACTTGCTTGAGACGTGACAACACTTACAGCACTGGAGGGGTCAATACTTGCTTGAGACGTGACAACACTTACAGCACTGGAGGGGTCAATACTTGCTGGAGACGTGTCAATACTTACAGCACTGGAGGGGTCAATACTTGCTTGAGACGTGTCAACACTTACAGCACTACAGGGGTCAATACTTGCTTGAGACGTGTCAACACTTACAGCACTGGAGGGGGGGTCAATACTTGCTTGAGACGTGTCAACACTTACAGCACTGGAGGGGGGGTCAATACTTGCTTGAGACGTGTCAAGACTTGCAGCACTAGGGGGGTCAATACTTGCTTGAGACGTGTCAACACTTACAGCACTGGAGGGGTCAATACTTGCTTGAGACGTGACAATACCTACAGCAATGGAGTGGTCAATACTTGCTTGAGACGTGTCAACACTAACAGCACTGGAGGGGGGGTCAATACTTGCTTGAGACGTGTCAACACTTACAGCACTGGAGGGGACAATACTTGCTTGAGACGTGTCAACACTTACAGCACTGGAGGGGTCAATACTTGCTTGAGACGTGTCAACACTTACAGCACTGGAGGGATCAGTACTTGCATGAGACGTGTCAACACTTACAGCACTGGAGGGGTCAATACTTGCTTGAGACGTGTCAACACTTACAGCACTGGAGGGGTCAATACATGCTTGAGAAGTGTCAACACTTACAGCACTGGAGAGGGGGGTCAATACTTGCTTGAGACGTGTCAACACTTACAGCACTGGAGGGGTCAATACTTGCTTGAGACGTGATAACACTTACAGCACTGGATGGAGGGTCAATACTTGCTTGAGACGGGTCAACACTTACAGCACTGGAAGGGTCAGTACTTGCTTGAGACGGGTCAACACTTACAGCACTGGAGGGGTCAATACTTGCTTGAGACGTGATAACACTTACAGCACTGGAGGGGTCAATACTTGCTTGAGACGTGTCAACACTTACAGCACTGGAGGGGTCAATACTTGCTTGAGACGTGATAACACTTACAGCACTGGATGGAGGGTCAATACTTGCTTGAGACGGGTCAACACTTACAGCACTGGAAGGGTCAGTACTTGCTTGAGACGTGTCAACACTTACAGCACTGGAGGGAGGGGGGTCAATACTTGCTTGAGACGTGTCAATACTTACATCACTGGAGGAGGGTCAATACTTGCTTGAGACGTGACAACACTTACAGCACTGGAGGGGTCAATACTTGCTTGAGACGTGTTAACACTTACAGCACTGGAGGGGTCAATACTTGCTTGAGACGTGTCAACACTTACAGCACTGGAGGGGTCAATACTTGCTTGAGACGTGATAACACTTACAGCACTGGAGGGGGGGTCAATACTTGCTTGAGGCGTGTCAACACTTACAGCACTGGAGGGGTCAATACTTGCTTGAGACGTGTCAACACTTACATCACTGGAGGGGTCAATACTTGCTTGAGACGTGTCAACACTTACAGCACTGGAAGGGTCAATACTTGCTTGAGACGTGTCAACACTTTCAGCACTGGAGGGGGGTCAATACTTGCTTGAGACGTGTCAACACTAACAGCACTGGAGGGGTCAATACTTGCTTGAGACGTGTCAACACTTACAGCACTGGAGGGGTCAATACTTGCTTGAGACGGGTCAACACTTACAGCACTGGAGGGGTCAATACTTGCTTGAGACGTGTCAACACTTACAGCACTGGAGGGGAGGGTCAATACTTGCTTGAGACGTGACAACACTTGCAGCACTGGAGTCGTGTCAATACTTGCTTGAGACGTGACTCACTTACAGCACTGGAGGGGGTCAATACTTGCTTGAGGCGTGTCAACACCTACAGCACTGGAGGGGTCAATACTTGCTTGAGACGTGACAACACTTACAGCACTGGAGGGGTCAATACTTGCTTGAGACGTGACAACACTTACAGCACTGGAGGGGTCAATACTTGCTTGAGACGTGTCAATACTTACAGCACTGGAGGGGTCAATACTTGCTTGAGACGTGACAACACTTACAGCACTGGAGGGGTCAATACTTGCTTGAGACGTGTCAACACTTACAGCACTACAGGGGTCAATACTTGCTTGAGACGTGTCAACACTTACAGCACGGGAGGGAGGGGGTCAATACTTGCTTGAGACGTGACAACACTTATAGCACTGGAGGGGTCAATACTTGCTTGAGACGTGATAACACTTACAGCACTGGAGGGGTCAATACTTGCTTGAGACGTGTCAACACTTACAGCACTGGAGGGGTCAATACTTGCTTGAGACGTGATAACACTTACAGCACTGGAGGGGGGTCAATACTTGCTTGAGGCGTGTCAACACTTACAGCACTGGAGGGATCAATACTTGCTTGAGACGTGTCAACACTTACAGCACTACAGGGGTCAATACTTGCTTGAGACGTGTCAACACTTACAGCACTGGAGGGGGGGGGGTCAATACTTGCTTGAGACGTGTCAAGACTTGCAACACTGGGGGGGTCAATACTTGCTTGAGACGTGTCAACACTTACAGCACTGGAGGGGTCAATACTTGCTTGAGACGTGACAATACCTACAGCACTGGAGTGGTCAATACTTGCTTGAGACCTGTCAACACTTACAGCACTGGAGGGAGGGTCAATACTTGCTTGAGACGTGTCAACACTTACAGCACTGGAGGAGGGGTTAATACGTGCTTGAGGCGTGTCAACACTTACAGCACTGGAGGGGTCAATACTTGCTTGAGACGTGTCAACACTTACAGCATTTAAAGGGTCAATACTTGCATGAGACGTGTCAACACTTACAGCACTGGAGGGGTCAATACTTGCTTGAGACGTGTCAACACTTACAGCACTGGAGGGGTCAATACTTGCTTGAGACGTGTCAACACTTACAGCACTGGAGGGGTCAATACTTGCTTGAGACGTGTCAACACTTACAGCACTGGAGGGGTCAATACTTGCTTGAGACGTGTCAACACTTACAGCACTGGAGGGGGTCAATACTTGCTTGAGACGTGTCAACACCTACAGCACTGGAGGGGTCAATACTTGCTTGAGACGTGTCAACATTTACAGCACTGGAGGGGTCAATACTTGCTTGAGACGTGTCAACACTTAGAGCACTGGAGGGGTCAATACTTGCTTGAGACGTGTCAACACTTACAGCACTGGAGGGATCAATACTTGCTTGAGACGTGTCAACACTTACAGCACTGGAGGGGTCAATACTTGCTTGAGACGTGTCAACACTTACAGCACTGGAGGGGTCAATACTTGCTTGAGACGTGTCAACACTTACAGCACTGGAGGGGTCAATACTTGCTTGAGACGTGTCAACACTTACAGCACTGGAGGGGGGGTCAATACTTGCTTGAGACGGGTCAACACTTACAGCACTGGAGGGGTCAATACTTGCTTGAGACGTGATAACACTTACAGCACTGGAGGGGTCAATACTTGCTTGAGACGTGTCAACACTTACAGCACTGGAGGGGTCAATACTTGCTTGAGACGTGATAACACTTACAGCACTGGATGGAGGGTCAATACTTGCTTGAGACGGGTCAACACTTACAGCACTGGAAGGGTCAGTACTTGCTTGAGACGTGTCAACACTTACAGCACTGGAGGGAGGGGGGTCAATACTTGCTTGAGACGTGTCAATACTTACATCACTGGAGGAGGGTCAATACTTGCTTGAGACGTGACAACACTTACAGCACTGGAGGGGTCAATACTTGCTTGAGACGTGATAACACTTACAGCACTGGAGGGGTCAATACTTGCTTGAGACGTGTCAACACTTACAGCACTGGAGGGGTCAATACTTGCTTGAGACGTGATAACACTTACAGCACTGGAGGGGGGGTCAATACTTGCTTGAGGCGTGTCAACACTTACAGCACTGGAGGGGTCAATACTTGCTTGAGACGTGTCAACACTTACATCACTGGAGGGGTCAATACTTGCTTGAGACGTGTCAACACTTACAGCACTGGAAGGGTCAATACTTGCTTGAGACGTGTCAACACTTACAGCACTGGAGGGGGGTCAATACTTGCTTGAGACGTGTCAACACTTACAGCACTGGAGGGGTCAATACTTGCTTGAGACGTGTCAACACTTACAGCACTGGAGGGGTCAATACTTGCTTGAGACGGGTCAACACTTACAGCACTGGAGGGGTCAATACTTGCTTGAGACGTGTCAACACTTACAGCACTGGAGGGGAGGGTCAATACTTGCTTGAGACGTGACAACACTTGCAGCACTGGAGTCGTGTCAATACTTGCTTGAGACGTGACTCACTTACAGCACTGGAGGGGGTCAATACTTGCTTGAGGCGTGTCAACACCTACAGCACTGGAGGGGTCAATACTTGCTTGAGACGTGACAACACTTACAGCACTGGAGGGGTCAATACTTGCTTGAGACGTGACAACACTTACAGCACTGGAGGGGTCAATACTTGCTGGAGACGTGTCAATACTTACAGCACTGGAGGGGTCAATACTTGCTTGAGACGTGACAACACTTACAGCACTGGAGGGGTCAATACTTGCTTGAGACGTGTCAACACTTACAGCACTACAGGGGTCAATACTTGCTTGAGACGTGTCATCACTTACAGCACTGGAGGGGGGGGTCAATACTTGCTTGAGACGTGTCAAGACTTGCAGCACTAGGGGGGTCAATACTTGCTTGAGACGTGTCAACACTTACAGCACTGGAGGGGTCAATACTTGCTTGAGACGTGACAATACCTACAGCAATGGAGTGGTCAATACTTGCTTGAGACGTGTCAACACTAACAGCACTGGAGGGGGGGTCAATACTTGCTTGAGACGTGTCAACACTTACAGCACTGGAGGGGACAATACTTGCTTGAGACGTGTCAACACTTACAGCACTGGAGGGGTCAATACTTGCTTGAGACGTGTCAACACTTACAGCACTGGAGGGATCAGTACTTGCATGAGACGTGTCAACACTTACAGCACTGGAGGGGTCAATACTTGCTTGAGACGTGTCAACACTTACAGCACTGGAGGGGTCAATACATGCTTGAGAAGTGTCAACACTTACAGCACTGGAGAGGGGGGTCAATACTTGCTTGAGACGTGTCAACACTTACAGCACTGGAGGGGTCAATACTTGCTTGAGACGTGATAACACTTACAGCACTGGATGGAGGGTCAATACTTGCTTGAGACGGGTCAACACTTACAGCACTGGAAGGGTCAGTACTTGCTTGAGACGGGTCAACACTTACAGCACTGGAGGGGTCAATACTTGCTTGAGACGTGATAACACTTACAGCACTGGAGGGGTCAATACTTGCTTGAGACGTGTCAACACTTACAGCACTGGAGGGGTCAATACTTGCTTGAGACGTGATAACACTTACAGCACTGGATGGAGGGTCAATACTTGCTTGAGACGGGTCAACACTTACAGCACTGGAAGGGTCAGTACTTGCTTGAGACGTGTCAACACTTACAGCACTGGAGGGAGGGGGGTCAATACTTGCTTGAGACGTGTCAATACTTACATCACTGGAGGAGGGTCAATACTTGCTTGAGACGTGACAACACTTACAGCACTGGAGGGGTCAATACTTGCTTGAGACGTGTTAACACTTACAGCACTGGAGGGGTCAATACTTGCTTGAGACGTGTCAACACTTACAGCACTGGAGGGGTCAATACTTGCTTGAGACGTGATAACACTTACAGCACTGGAGGGGGGGTCAATACTTGCTTGAGGCGTGTCAACACTTACAGCACTGGAGGGGTCAATACTTGCTTGAGACGTGTCAACACTTACATCACTGGAGGGGTCAATACTTGCTTGAGACGTGTCAACACTTACAGCACTGGAAGGGTCAATACTTGCTTGAGACGTGTCAACACTTTCAGCACTGGAGGGGGGTCAATACTTGCTTGAGACGTGTCAACACTAACAGCACTGGAGGGGTCAATACTTGCTTGAGACGTGTCAACACTTACAGCACTGGAGGGGTCAATACTTGCTTGAGACGGGTCAACACTTACAGCACTGGAGGGGTCAATACTTGCTTGAGACGTGTCAACACTTACAGCACTGGAGGGGAGGGTCAATACTTGCTTGAGACGTGACAACACTTGCAGCACTGGAGTCGTGTCAATACTTGCTTGAGACGTGACTCACTTACAGCACTGGAGGGGGTCAATACTTGCTTGAGGCGTGTCAACACCTACAGCACTGGAGGGGTCAATACTTGCTTGAGACGTGACAACACTTACAGCACTGGAGGGGTCAATACTTGCTTGAGACGTGACAACACTTACAGCACTGGAGGGGTCAATACTTGCTTGAGACGTGTCAATACTTACAGCACTGGAGGGGTCAATACTTGCTTGAGACGTGACAACACTTACAGCACTGGAGGGGTCAATACTTGCTTGAGACGTGTCAACACTTACAGCACTACAGGGGTCAATACTTGCTTGAGACGTGTCAACACTTACAGCACTGGAGGGGGGGGTCAATACTTGCTTGAGACGTGTCAAGACTTGCAGCACTAGGGGGGTCAATACTTGCTTGAGACGTGTCAACACTTACAGCACTGGAGGGGTCAATACTTGCTTGAGACGTGACAATACCTACAGCAATGGAGTGGTCAATACTTGCTTGAGACGTGTAAACACTAACAGCACTGGAGGGGGGGTCAATACTTGCTTGAGACGTGTCAACACTTACAGCACTGGAGGGGACAATACTTGCTTGAGACGTGTCAACACTTACAGCACTGGAGGGGTCAATACTTGCTTGAGACGTGTCAACACTTACAGCACTGGAGGGATCAGTACTTGCATGAGACGTGTCAACACTTACAGCACTGGAGGGGTCAATACTTGCTTGAGACGTGTCAACACTTACAGCACTGGAGGGGTCAATACATGCTTGAGAAGTGTCAACACTTACAGCACTGGAGAGGGGGGTCAATACTTGCTTGAGACGTGTCAACACTTACAGCACTGGAAGGGGGGGTCAATACTTGCATGAGACGTGTCAACACTTACAGCACTCGAGGGGGGTCAATACTTGCTTGAGACGTGTCAACACTTACAGCACTGGAGGGTGGGTCAATACTTGCTTGAGACGTGTCAACACTTACAGCATTGGGGGAGGGTCAATACTTGCTTGAGACGTGTCAACACTTACAGCACTGGAGGGGTCAATACTTGCTTGTGACGTGTCAACACCTACAGCACTGGAGGGGTCAATACTTTGCTTGAGACGTGTCAACACTTACAGCACTGGAGGGGTCAATACTTGCTTGTGACGTGTCAACACTTACAGCACTGGAGGGGTAAATACTTTGCTTGAGACGTGTCAACACTTACAGCACTGGAGGGGGGTCAATACTTGCTTGAGACGTGTCAACACTTACAGCACTGGAGGGGGGTCAATACTTGCTTGAGGCATGTCACCACTTACAGCACTGGAGGGGTCAATACTTGCTTGAGACGTGTCAACACTTACAGCACTGGAAGGGTCAATACTTGCTTGAGACGTGTCAACACTTACAGCACTGGAGGGGTCAATACTTGCTTGAGACGTGTCAACACTTACAGCACTGGAGGGGTCAATACTTGCTTGAGACGTGTCAACACTTACAGCACTGGAGGGGTCAATACTTGCTTGAGACGTGTCAACACTTACAGCATTGGAGGGGTCAATACTTGCTTGAGACGTGTCAACACTTACAGCACTGGAGGGGGGTCAATACTTGCTTGAGACGTGTCAACACTTACAGCACTGGAGGGGTCAATACTTGCTTGAGACGTGTCAACACTTACAGCACTGGAGGGGTCAATACTTGCTTGAGACGTGTCAACACTTACAGCACTGGCGAGGAGGGTCAATACTTGCTTGAGACGTGACAACACTTACAGCACCAGAGGGGTGTCAATACTTGCTTGAGACGTGACTCACTTACATCACTGGAGGGGTCAATACTTGCTTGTGGCGTGTCAACACCTACAGCACTGGAGGGGTCAATACTTGCTTGAGACGTGACAACACTTACAGCACTGGAGGGGTCAATACTTGCTTGAGACGTGACAACACTTACAGCACTGGAGGGGTCAATACTTGCTTGAGACGTGTCAACACTTACAGCACTGGAGGGGCCAATACTTGCTTCAGACGTGACAACACTTACAGGACTGAAGGGGTCAATACTTGCTTGAGACGTGTCAACACTTACAGCACCTGAGGGGGGTCAATACTTGCTTGAGAAGTGTCAACACTTACAGCACTGGAGAGGGGGGGTCAATACTTGCTTGAGACGTGTCAACACTTACAGCACTGGAGGGGGGATTAATACTTGCTTGAGACGTGTCAACACTTACAGCACTGGGGGGGGTCAATACTTGCTTGAGACGTGTCAACACTTACAGCACTGGAGGGGTCAATACTTGCTTGTGACGTGTCAACACCTACAGCACTGGAGGGGTAAATACTTGCTTGAGACGTGTCAACACTTACAGCACTGGAGGGGGGTCAATACTTGCTTGAGACGTGTCAACACTTACAGCACTGGAGGGGGGGTCAATACTTGCTTGAGGCGTGTCACCACTTACCGCACTGGAGGGGTCAATACTTGCTTGAGACGTGTCAACACTTACAGCACTGGAAGGGTCAATACTTGCTTGAGACGTGTCAACACTTACAGCACTGGAGGGTTCAATACTTGCTTGAGACGTGTCAACACTTACAGCACTGGAGGAGGGGTCAATACTTGCTTGAGGCGTGTCAACACTTACAGCACTGGAGGGGTCAATACTTGCTTGAGACGTGTCAACACTTACAGCATTTAAAGGGTCAATACTTGCATGAGACGTGTCAACATTTACAGCACTGGAGGGGTCAATACTTGCATGAGACGTGTCAACACTTACAGCACTGGAGAGGTCAATACTTGCTTGAGACGTGTCAACACTTACAGCACTGGAGGGGTCAATACTTGCTTGAGACGTGTCAACACTTACAGCACTGGAGGGGTCAATACTTGCTTGAGACGTGTCAACACTTACATCACTGGAGGGGTCAATACTTGCTTGAGACGTGTCAACACTTACAGCACTGGAGGGGGTCAATACTTGCTTGAGACGTGTCAACACTTACAGCACTGGAGGGGTCAATACTTGCTTGAGACGTGTCAACATTTACAGCACTGGAGGGGTCAATACTTGCTTGAGACGTGTCAACAATTACAGCACTGGAGGGGTCAATACTTGCTTGAGACGTGTCAACACTTACAGCACTGGAGGGATCAATACTTGCTTGAGACGTGTCAACACTTACAGCACTGGAGGGGTCAATACTTGCTTGAGACGTGTCAACACTTACAGCACTGGAGGGGTCAATACTTGCTTGAGACGTGTCAACACTTACAGCACTGGAGGGGTCAATACTTGCTTGAGACGTGTCAACACTTACAGCACTGGAGGGGGGGTCAATACTTGCTTGAGACGTGTCAACACTTACAGCACTGGAGGGGTCAATACTTGCTTGAGACGTGATAACACTTACAGCACTGGAGGGGTCAATACTTGCTTGAGACGTGTCAACACTTACAGCACTGGAGGGGTCAGTACTTGCTTGAGATGTGTCAACACTTACAGCACTGGAGGGGGGGTCAATACTTGCTTGAGACGTGTCAACACTTACAGCACTGGAGGGGTCAATACTTGCTTGAGACGTGTCAACACTTACAGCACTGGAGGGGTCAATACTTGCTTGAGACGTGTCAACACTTACAGCACTGGAGGGGGGGTCAATACTTGCTTGAGACGTGTCAACACTTACAGCACTGGAGGGGTCAATACTTGCTTGAGACGTGATAACACTTACAGCACTGGAGGGGTCAATACTTGCTTGAGACGTGTCAACACTTACAGCACTGGAGGGGTCAGTACTTGCTTGAGACGTGTCAACACTTACAGCACTGGAGGGAGGGGGGTCAATACTTGCTTGAGACGTGTCAATACTTACATCACTGGAGGAGGGTCAAAACTTGCTTGAGACGTGACAACACTTACAGCACTGGAGGGGTCAATACTTGCTTGAGACGTGTCAACACTTACAGCACTGGAGGGAGGGGGTCAATACTTGCTTGAGACGTGTCAACACTTACAGCACTGGAGGGGTCAATACTTGCTTGAGACGTGATAACACTTACAGCACTGGAGGGGGGTCAATACTTGCTTGAGGCGTGTCAACACTTACAGCACTGGAGGGGTCAATACTTGCTTGAGACGTGTCAACACTTACATCACTGGAGGGGTCAATACTTGCTTGAGACGTGTCAACACTTACAGCACTGGAAGGGTCAATACTTGCTTGAGACGTGTCAACACTTACAGCACTGGAGGGGGGTCAATACTTGCTTGAGACGTGTCAACACTTACAGCACTGGAGGGAGGGGGTCAATACTTGCTTGAGACGTGACAACACTTACAGCACTGGAGGGGTCAATACTTGCTTGAGACGTGATAACACTTACAGCACTGGAGGGGTCAATACTTGCTTGAGACGTGATAACACTTACAGCACTGGAGGGGTCAATACTTGCTTGAGACGTGTCAACACTTACAGCACTGGAGGGGTCAATACTTGCTTGAGACGTGATAACACTTACAGCACTGGAGGGGGGTCAATACTTGCTTGAGGCGTGTCAACACTTACAGCACTGGAGGGGTCAATACTTGCTTGAGACGTGTCAACACTTACATCACTGGAGGGGTCAATACTTGCTTGAGACGTGTCAACACTTACAGCACTGGAAGGGTCAATACTTGCTTGAGACGTGTCAACACTTACAGCACTGGAGGGGGGTCAATACTTGCTTGAGACGTGTCAACACTTACAGCACTGGAGGGAGGGGGTCAATACTTGCTTGAGACGTGACAACACTTACAGCACTTTTTTTTTTTTTTTTTTTTTTTTTATTATTTTCTACCACAGACGTGGCCACACATTTACAATGCTAACCAGCATATATACATTTTCTTCTGTCCTCCATGGACAGGGTTAGAGAAGTGTTAAACATACAGTTCAAGGGTTTATTGAACACTCAACCACAGAAGGTGATTCGGTGCTTTTTAAAATGCTAAGCTAACCTACATACGTAAATACAAAGATACACAGATTTACGTACGCCCTACATTAAGTATTAGATGTGTCTTTTACATAGTGTCATTAATGTACATTCACAAAGGTGAAATGTAATTCTGATCAGCTTCCATATTTGCTTTATACCCATACATATACATACACACACACACACATACACATACATATATACACACATACATGCATTCACATACATTTGTCTCATTTACCCTGACAGGGTGAGGTAGCTGATAAAGAAACTAGTGTGCAATTAAGCACTTAATCACTGAAGGTGATGAAGGTGCTTTTACAAGCTACTTACAGCACTGGAGGGGTCAATACTTGCTTGAGACGTGATAACACTTACAGCACTGGAGGGGTCAATACTTGCTTGAGACGTGTCAACACTTACAGCACTGGAGGGGTCAATACTTGCTTGAGACGTGATAACACTTACAGCACTGGAGGGGGGTCAATACTTGCTTGAGGCGTGTCAACACTTACATCACTGGAGGGGTCAATACTTGCTTGAGACGTGTCAACACTTACATCACTGGAGGGGTCAATACTTGCTTGAGACGTGTCAACACTTACAGCAATGGAAGGGTCAATACTTGCTTGAGACGTGTCAACACTTACAGCACTGGAGTGGTGTCAATACTTGCTTGAGACGTGACTCACTTACAGCACTGGAGGGGGTCAATACTTGCTTGAGGCGTGTCAACACCGACAGCACTGGAGGGGTCAATACTTGCTTGAGACGTGACAACACTTACAGCACTGGAGGGGTCAATACTTGCTTGAGACGTGACAACACTTACAGCACTGGAGGGGTCAATACTTGCTTGAGACGTGTCAACACTTACAGCACTGGAGGGGTCAATACTTGCTTGAACCGTGACAACACTTACAGCACTGGAGGGGTCAATACTTGCTTGAGACGTGTCAACACTTACAGAACTACAGGGGTCAATACTTGCTTGAGACGTGTCAACACTTACAGCACTGGAGGGGGGGGGTCAATACTTGCTTGAGACGTGTCAAGACTTGCAGCACTGGGGGGGGTCAATACTTGCTTGAGACGTGTCAACACTTACAGCACTGGAGGGGCCAATACTTGCTTGAGACGTGACAATACCTACAGCACTGGAGTGGTCAATACTTGCTTGAGACCTGTCAACACTTACAGCACTGGAGGGAGGGTCAATACTTGCTTGAGACGTGTCAACACTTACAGCACTGGAGGAGGGGTCAATACTTGCTTGAGGCGTGTCAACACTTACAGCACTGGAGGGGTCAATACTTGCTTGAGACGTGTCAACACTTACAGCATATAAAGGGTCAATACTTGCATGAAACGTGTCAACATTTACAGCACTGGAGGGGTCAATACTTGCATGAGACGTGTCAACACTTACAGCACTGGAGGGGTCAATACTTGCTTGAGACGTGTCAACACTTACAGCACTGGAGGGGTCAATACTTGCTTGAGACGTGTCAACACTTACAGCACTGGAGGGGTCAATACTTGCTTGAGACGTGTCAACACTTACAGCACTGGAGGGGTCAATACTTGCTTGAGACGTGTCAACACTTACAGCACTGGAGGGGGTCAATACTTGCTTGAGACGTGTCAACACTTACAGCACTGGAGGGGTCAATACTTGCTTGAGACGTGTCAACATTTACAGCACTGGAGGGGTCAATACTTGCTTGAGACGGGTCAACACTTATAGCACTGGAGGGGTCAATACTTGCTTGAGACGTGTCAACACTTACAGCACTGGAGGGATCAATACTTGCTTGAGACGTGTCAACACTTACAGCACTGGAGGGGTCAATACTTGCTTGAGACGTGTCAACACTTACAGCACTGGAGGGGTCAATACTTGCTTGTGACGTGTCAACACTTACAGCACTGGAGGGGTCAATACTTGCTTGAGACGTGTCAACACTTACAGCACTGGAGGGGGGGGTCAATACTTGATTGAGACGTGTCAACACTTACAGCACTGGAGGGGTCAATACTTGCTTGAGACGTGATAACACTTACAGCACTGGAGGGGTCAATACTTGCTTGAGACGTGTCAACACTTACAGCACTGGAGGGGTCAATACTTGCTTGAGACGTGATAACACTTACAGCACTGGATGGAGGGTCAATACTTGCTTGAGACGGGTCAACACTTACAGCACTGGAGGGGTCAGTACTTGCTTGAGACGTGTCAACACTTACAGCACTGGAGGGAGGGGGGGGTCAATACTTGCTTGAGACGTGTCAATACTTACATCACTGGAGGAGGGTCAATACTTGCTTGAGACGTGACAACACTTACAGCACTGGAGAGGTCAATACTTGCTTGAGACGTGTCAACACTTACAGCACTGGAGGGAGGGGGTCAATACTTGCTTGAGACGTGACAACACTTACAGCACTGGAGGGGTCAATACTTGATTGAGACGTGATAACACTTACAGCACTGGCGGGGTCAATACTTGCTTGAGACGTGTCAACACTTACAGCACTGGAGGGGTCAATACTTGCTTGAGACGTGATAACACTTACAGCACTGGAAGGGGGTCAATACTTGCTTGAGGCGTGTCAACACTTACAGCACTGGAGGGGTCAATACTTGCTTGAGACGTGTCAACACTTACAGCACTGGAGGGAGGGGGTCAATACTTGCTTGAGACGTGACAACACTTACAGCACTGGAGGGGTCAATACTTGCTTGAGACGTGTCAACACTTACAGCACTGGAGGGGTCAATACTTGCTTGAGACGTGTCAACACTTACAGAACTGGAGGGGTCAATACTTGCTTGAGACGTGTCAACACTTACAGCACTGGAGGGATCAGTACTTGCATGAGACGTGTCAACACTTACAGCACTGGAGGGGTCAATACTTGCTTGAGACGTGTCAACACTTACAGCACTGGAGGGGTCAATACTTGCTTGAGACGTGTCAACACTTACAGCACTGGAGGGGTCAATACTTGCTTGAGACGTGTCAACACTTACAGCATCAGCAGCAGGTGGTGTGGGGTCAGCAGCAGGTGGTGTGGGGTCAGCAGCAGGTGGTGTGGGGTCAGCAGCAGGTGGTGGTGTGGGGTCAGCAGCAGGTGGTGTAGGGTCAGCAGCAGCTGGTTTAGAGTCAGCAGCAGCTGGAGTAGAGTCAGCAGCAGCTGGTGTGGGGTCAGCAGCAGCAGCTGGTGTGGGGTCAGCAGCAGCTGGTGTGGGGTCAGCAGCAGCTGATGTAGGGTCAGCAGCAGCTGGTGTGGGGTCAGCTGCAGGTGGTGTAGGGTCAGCAGCAGCTGGTGGTGTAGGGTCAGCAGCAGCAGCTGGTGTAGGGTCAGCAGCAGCAGCTGGTGTAGGGTCAGCAGCAGCAGCTGGTGTAGGGTCAGCAGCAGGAGCTGGTGTATGGTCAGCAGCAGCAGCTGGTGTAGGGTCAGCAGCAGCAGCTGGTGTAGGGTCAGCAGCAGCAGCTGGTGTAGGGTCAGCAGCAGCTGGTGTAGGGTCAGCAGCAGGTGGTGAAGGGTCAGCAGCAGGTGGTGTAGGGTCAGCAGCAGCTGGTGGTGTGGGGTCAGCAGCAGCTGGTGTAGGGTCAGCAGCAGCTGGTGTGGGGTCAGCAGCAGCTGGTGTGGGGTCAGCAGCAGCTGGTGTGGGGTCAGCAGCAGCAGGTGTAGGGTCAGCAGCAGGTGGTGTAGGGTCAGCAGCAGCTGGTGTGGGCTCAGCTGCAGGTGGTATAGGGTCTGCAGCAGCTGGTGGTGTAGGGTCAGCAGCAGCAGCTGGTGTAGGGTCAGCAGCAACAGCTGGTGTAGGGTCAGCAGAAGCAGCTGGTGTAGGGTCACCAGAAGCAGCTGGTGTAGGGTCAGCAGCAGCAGCTGGTGTAGGGTCAGCAGCAGCAGCTGGTGTAGGGTCAGCAGCAGCAGCTGGTGCAGGGTCAGCAGCAGCAGCTGGTGTAGGGTCAGCAGCAGCAGCTGGTGTAGGGTCAGCAGCAGCTGGTGTAGGGTCAGCAGCAGGTGGTGAAGGGTCAGCAGCAGCTGGTGTAGGGTCAGCAGCAGCTGGTGGTGTGGGGTCAGCAGCAGGTGGTGTATGGTCAGCAGCAGCTGGAGTAGAGTCAGCAGCAGCTGGAGTAGAGTCAGCAGCAGCTGGTGTGGGGTCAGCAGCAGCAGCTGGTGTGGGGTCAGCAGCAGCTGGTGTGGGGTCAGCAGCAGCTGATGTAGGGTCAGCAGCAGCTGGTGTGGGGTCAGCTGCAGGTGGTGTAGGGTCAGCAGCAGCTGGTGGTGTAGGGTCAGCAGCAGCAGCTGGTGTAGGGTCAGCAGCAGCAGCTAGTGTAGGGTCAGCAGCAGCAGCTGGTGTAGGGTCAGCAGCAGCAGCTGGTGTATGGTCAGCAGCAGCAGCTGGTGTAGGGTCAGCAGCAGTAGCTGGTGTAGGGTCAGCAGCAACCAGCTGATGTAGGGTCAGCAGATGGTGTAGAGTCAGCAGCAGCAGCTGGTGTAGGGTCAGCAGCAGCAGCTGGTGTAGGGTCAGCAGCAGCAGCTGGTGTAGGGTCAGCAACAGCAGCTGGTGTAGGGTCAGCAGCAGCAGTTGGTGTAGGGTCAGCAGCAGTAGCTGGTGTAGGGTCAGCAGCAGCAGCTGGTGTAGGGTCAGCAGCAGCAGCTGGTGTAGGGTCAGCAGCAGCAGCTGGTGTAGGTTCAGCAGCAGCAGGTGGTGTAGGGTCAGCAGCAGCAGGTGGTGTAGGGTCAGCAGCAGCAGGTGGTGTAGGGTCAGCAGCAGCAGGTGGTGTGGGGTCAGCAGCAGTAGGTGGTGTAGGGTCAGCAGCAGCAGGTGGTGTAGGGTCAGCAGCAGCAGGTGGTGTAGGGTCAGCAGCAGCAGCTGGTGTAGAGTCAGCAGCAGCAGCTGGTGTAGGGTCAGCAGCAGCAGCTGGTGTAGGGTCAGCAGCAGCAGCTGGTGTAGGGTCAGCAGCAGCAGGTGGTGTAGGGTCAGCAGCAGGTGGTGTAGGGTCAGCAGCAGCAGGTGGTGTAGGGTAAGCAGCAGCAGGTGGTGTAGGGTCAGCAGCAGCAGGTGGTGTAGGGTCAGCAGCAGCAGGTGGTGTAGGGTCAGTAGCAGCAGGTGGTGTAGGGTCATCAGCAGCAGGTGGTGTAGGGTCAGCAGCAGCAGGTGGTGTAGGGTCAGCAGCAGCAGGTGGTGTAGGGTCAGCAGCAGCAGGTGGTGTAGGGTCAGCAGCAGCAGGTGGTGTAGGGTCAGCAGCAGCAGGTGGTGTAGGGTCAGCAGCAGCAGCTGGTGTAGGGTCAGCAGCAGCAGCTGGTGTAGGGTCAGGAGCAGCAGCTGGTGTAGGGTCAGCAGCAGCAGCTGGTGTAGGGTCAGCAGCAGCAGCTGGTGTAGGGTCAGCAGCAGCAGCTGGTGTAGGGTCAGCAGCAGCGGTGGTGTAGGGTCAGCAGCAGCAGCTGGTGTAGGGTCAGCAGCAGCAGGTGGTGTAGGGTCAGCAGCAGCAGGTGGTGTAGGGTCAGCAGCAGCAGGTGGTGTAGGGTCAGCAGCAGCAGGTGGTGTAGGGTCAGCAGCAGCAGGTGGTGTAGGGTCAGCAGCAGCAAGTGGTGTAGGGTCAGCAGCAGCAGGTGGTGTAGGGTCAGCAGCAGCAGCTGGTGTAGGGTCAGCAGCAGCAGGTGGTGTAGTGTCAGCAGCAGCAGGTGGTGTAGGGTCAGCAGCAGCAGGTGGTGTAGGGTCAGCAGCAGCAGGTGGTGTAGGGACAGCAGCAGCAGGTGGTGTAGGGTAAGCAGCAGCAGGTGGTGTAGGGTCAGCAGCAGCTGGAGTAGAGTCAGCAGCAGATGGAGTAGATTCAGCAGCAGCTGTTGTAGGGTCAGCAGCAGCTGGGTTAGGGTCAGCAGCAGCAGCTGGTCGGGGGTCAGCAGCAGCAGCTGGTGTAGGGTCAGCAGCAGCTGGTGGTGTGGGGTCAGCAGCAGGTGGTGTAGGGTCAGCAGCAGCTGGTTTAGAGTCAGCAGCAGCTGGAGTAGAGTCAGCAGCAGCTGGTGTGGGGTCAGCAGCAGCAGCTGGTGTGGGGTCAGCAGCAGCTGGTGTGGGGTCACCAGCAGCTGATGTAGGGTCAGCAGCAGCTGGTGTGGGGTCAGCTGCAGGTGGTGTAGGGTCAGCAGCAGCTGGTGGTGTAGGGTCAGCAGCAGCAGCTGGTGTAGGGTCAGCAGCAGCAGCTGGTGTAGGGTCAGCAGCAGCAGCTGGTGTAGGGTCAGCAGCAGGAGCTGGTGTATGGTCAGCAGCAGCAGCTGGTGTAGGGTCAGCAGCAGCAGCTGGTGTAGGGTCAGCAGCAGCAGCTGGTGTAGGGTCAGCAGCAGCAGCTGGTGTAGGGTCAGCAGCAGCAGCTGGTGTAGGGTCAGCAGCAGCTGGTGTAGGGTCAGCAGCAGGTGGTGAAGGGTCAGCAGCAGGTGGTGTAGGGTCAGCAGCAGCTGGTGGTGTGGGGTCAGCAGCAGCTGGTGTAGGGTCAGCAGCAGCTGGTGTGGGGTCAGCAGCAGCTGGTGTGGGGTCAGCAGCAGCTGGTGTGGGGTCAGCAGCAGCTGGTGTAGGGTCAGCAGCAGGTGGTGTGAGGTCAGCAGCAGGTGGTGTGGGGTCAGCAGCAGCTGGTGTGGGGTCAGCAGCAGCTGGTGTAGGGTCAGCAGCAGCTGGTGTGGGCTCAGCTGCAGGTGGTATAGGGTCTGCAGCAGCTGGTGGTGTAGGGTCAGCAGCAGCAGCTGGTGTAGGGTCAGCAGCAGCAGCTGGTGTAGGGTCAGCAGAAGCAGCTGGTGTAGGGTCACCAGAAGCAGCTGGTGTAGGGTCAGCAGCAGCAGCTGGTGTAGGGTCAGCAGCAGCAGCTGGTGTAGGGTCAGCAGCAGCAGCTGGTGTAGGGTCAGCAGCAGCAGCTGGTGTAGGGTCAGCAGCAGCAGCTGGTGTAGGGTCAGCAGCAGCAGCTGGTGTAGGGTCAGCAGCAGCTGGTGTAGGGTCAGCAGCAGGTGGTGAAGGGTCAGCAGCAGCTGGTGTAGGGTCAGCAGCAGCTGGTGGTGTGGGGTCAGCAGCAGGTGGTGTATGGTCAGCAGCAGCTGGAGTAGAGTCAGCAGCAGCTGGAGTAGAGTCAGCAGCAGCTGGTGTGGGGTCAGCAGCAGCAGCTGGTGTGGGGTCAGCAGCAGCTGGTGTGGGGTCAGCAGCAGCTGATGTAGGGTCAGCAGCAGCTGGTGTGGGGTCAGCTGCAGGTGGTGTAGGGTCAGCAGCAGCTGGTGGTGTAGGGTCAGCAGCAGCAGCTGGTGTAGGGTCAGCAGCAGCAGCTAGTGTAGGGTCAGCAGCAGCAGCTGGTGTAGGGTCAGCAGCAGCAGCTGGTGTATGGTCAGCAGCAGCAGCTGGTGTAGGGTCAGCAGCAGTAGCTGGTGTAGGGTCAGCAGCAGCAGCTGGTGTAGGGTCAGCAGATGGTGTAGAGTCAGCAGCAGCAGCTGGTGTAGGGTCAGCAGCAGCAGCTGGTGTAGGGTCAGCAGCAGCAGCTGGTGTAGGGTCAGCAACAGCAGCTGGTGTAGGGTCAGCAGCAGCAGTTGGTGTAGGGTCAGCAGCAGTAGCTGGTGTAGGGTCAGCAGCAGCAGCTGGTGTAGGGTCAGCAGCAGCAGCTGGTGTAGGGTCAGCAGCAGCAGCTGGTGTAGGTTCAGCAGCAGCAGGTGGTGTAGGGTCAGCAGCAGCAGGTGGTGTAGGGTCAGCAGCAGCAGGTGGTGTAGGGTCAGCAGCAGCAGGTGGTGTGGGGTCAGCAGCAGCAGGTGGTGTAGGGTCAGCAGCAGCAGGTGGTGTATGGTCAGCAGCAGCAGCTGGTGTAGGGTCAGCAGCAGTAGCTGGTGTAGGGTCAGCAGCAGCAGCTGGTGTAGGGTCAGCAGATGGTGTAGAGTCAGCAGCAGCAGCTGGTGTAGGGTCAGCAGCAGCAGCTGGTGTAGGGTCAGCAGCAGCAGCTGGTGTAGGGTCAGCAACAGCAGCTGGTGTAGGGTCAGCAGCAGCAGTTGGTGTAGGGTCAGCAGCAGTAGCTGGTGTAGGGTCAGCAGCAGCAGCTGGTGTAGGGTCAGCAGCAGCAGCTGGTGTAGGGTCAGCAGCAGCAGCTGGTGTAGGTTCAGCAGCAGCAGGTGGTGTAGGGTCAGCAGCAGCAGGTGGTGTAGGGTCAGCAGCAGCAGGTGGTGTAGGGTCAGCAGCAGCAGGTGGTGTGGGGTCAGCAGCAGCAGGTGGTGTAGGGTCAGCAGCAGCAGGTGGTGTAGGGTCAGCAGCAGCAGGTGGTGTAGGGTCAGCAGCAGCAGGTGGTGTAGGGACAGCAGCAGCAGGTGGTGTAGGGTAAGCAGCAGCAGGTGGTGTAGGGTCAGCAGCAGCTGGAGTAGAGTCAGCAGCAGCTGGAGTAGATTCAGCAGCAGCTGTTGTAGGGTCAGCAGCAGCTGGTGTAGGGTCAGCAGCAGCAGCTGGTCGGGGGTCAGCAGCAGCAGCTGGTGTAGGGTCAGCAGCAGCTGGTGGTGTGGGGTCAGCAGCAGGTGGTGTAGGGTCAGCAGCAGCTGGTTTAGAGTCAGCAGCAGCTGGAGTAGAGTCAGCAGCAGCTGGTGTGGGGTCAGCAGCAGCAGCTGGTGTGGGGTCAGCAGCATCTGGTGTGGGGTCAGCAGCAGCTGATGTAGGGTCAGCAGCAGCTGGTGTGGGGTCAGCTGCAGGTGGTGTAGGGTCAGCAGCAGCTGGTGGTGTAGGGTCAGCAGCAGCAGTTGATGTAGGGTCAGCAGCAGCAGCTGGTGTAGGGTCAGCAGCAGCAGCTGGTGTAGGGTCAGCAGCAGGAGCTGGTGTATGGTCAGCAGCAGCAGCTGGTGTAGGGTCAGCAGCAGCAGCTGGTGTAGGGTCAGCAGCAGCAGCTGGTGTAGGGTCAGCAGCAGCAGCTGGTGTAGGGTCAGCAGCAGGTGGTGAAGGGTCAGCAGCAGGTGGTGTAGGGTCAGCAGCAGCTGGTGGTGTGGGGTCAGCAGCAGCTGGTGTAGGGTCAGCAGCAGCTGGTGTGGGGTCAGCAGCAGCTGGTGTGGGGTCAGCAGCAGCTGGTGTGGGGTCAGCAGCAGCTGGTGTAGGGTCAGCAGCAGGTGGTGTGAGGTCAGCAGCAGGTGGTGTGGGGTCAGCAGCAGCTGGTGTGGGGTCAGCAGCAGCTGGTGTAGGGTCAGCAGCAGCTGGTGTGGGCTCAGCTGCAGGTGGTATAGGGTCTGCAGCAGCTGGTGGTGTAGGGTCAGCAGCAGCAGCTGGTGTAGGGTCAGCAGCAGCAGCTGGTGTAGGGTCAGCAGAAGCAGCTGGTGTAGGGTCACCAGAAGCAGCTGGTGTAGGGTCAGCAGCAGCAGCTGGTGTAGGGTCAGCAGCAGCAGCTGGTGTAGGGTCAGCAGCAGCAGCTGGTGTAGGGTCAGCAGCAGCAGCTGGTGTAGGGTCAGCAGCAGCAGCTGGTGTAGGGTCAGCAGCAGCTGGTGTAGGGTCAGCAGCAGGTGGTGAAGGGTCAGCAGCAGCTGGTGTAGGGTCAGCAGCAGCTGGTGGTGTGGGGTCAGCAGCAGGTGGTGTATGGTCAGCAGCAGCTGGAGTAGAGTCAGCAGCAGCTGGAGTAGAGTCAGCAGCAGCTGGTGTGGGGTCAGCAGCAGCAGCTGGTGTGGGGTCAGCAGCAGCTGGTGTGGGGTCAGCAGCAGCTGATGTAGGGTCAGCAGCAGCTGGTGTGGGGTCAGCTGCAGGTGGTGTGGGGTCAGCAGCAGCAGCTGGTGTGGGGTCAGCAGCAGCTGGTGTGGGGTCAGCAGCAGCTGATGTAGGGTCAGCAGCAGCTGGTGTGGGGTCAGCTGCAGGTGGTGTAGGGTCAGCAGCAGCTGGTGGTGTAGGGTCAGCAGCAGCAGCTGGTGTAGGGTCAGCAGCAGCAGCTAGTGTAGGGTCAGCAGCAGCAGCTGGTGTAGGGTCAGCAGCAGCAGCTGGTGTATGGTCAGCAGCAGCAGCTGGTGTAGGGTCAGCAGCAGTAGCTGGTGTAGGGTCAGCAGCAGCAGCTGGTGTAGGGTCAGCAGATGGTGTAGAGTCAGCAGCAGCAGCTGGTGTAGGCTCAGCAGCAGCAGCTGGTGTAGGGTCAGCAGCAGCAGCTGGTGTAGGGTCAGCAACAGCAGCTGGTGTAGGGTCAGCAGCAGCAGTTGGTGTAGGGTCAGCAGCAGTAGCTGGTGTAGGGTCAGCAGCAGCAGCTGGTGTAGGGTCAGCAGCAGCAGCTGGTGTAGGGTCAGCAGCAGCAGCTGGTGTAGGTTCAGCAGCAGCAGGTGGTGTAGGGTCAGCAGCAGCAGGTGGTGTAGGGTCAGCAGCAGCAGGTGGTGTAGGGTCAGCAGCAGCAGGTGGTGTGGGGTCAGCAGCAGCAGGTGGTGTAGGGTCAGCAGCAGCAGGTGGTGTAGGGTCAGCAGCAGCAGGTGGTGTAGGGTCAGCAGCAGCAGCTGGTGTAGAGTCAGCAGCAGCAGCTGGTGTAGGGTCAGCAGTAGCAGCTGGTGTAGGGTCAGCAGCAGCAGGTGGTGTAGGGTCAGTAGCAGCAGGTGGTGTAGGGTCATCAGCAGCAGGTGGTGTAGGGTCAGCAGCAGCAGCTGGTGTAGGGTCAGCAGCAGCTGGTGTAGGGTCAGCAGCAGGTGGTGAAGGGTCAGCAGCAGCTGGTGTAGGGTCAGCAGCAGCTGGTGGTGTGGGGTCAGCAGCAGGTGGTGTATGGTCAGCAGCAGCTGGAGTAGAGTCAGCAGCAGCTGGAGTAGAGTCAGCAGCAGCTGGTGTGGGGTCAGCAGCAGCAGCTGGTGTGGGGTCAGCAGCAGCTGGTGTGGGGTCAGCAGCAGCTGATGTAGGGTCAGCAGCAGCTGGTGTGGGGTCAGCTGCAGGTGGTGTGGGGTCAGCAGCAGCAGCTGGTGTGGGGTCAGCAGCAGCTGGTGTGGGGTCAGCAGCAGCTGATGTAGGGTCAGCAGCAGCTGGTGTGGGGTCAGCTGCAGGTGGTGTAGGGTCAGCAGCAGCTGGTGGTGTAGGGTCAGCAGCAGCAGCTGGTGTAGGGTCAGCAGCAGCAGCTAGTGTAGGGTCAGCAGCAGCAGCTGGTGTAGGGTCAGCAGCAGCAGCTGGTGTATGGTCAGCAGCAGCAGCTGGTGTAGGGTCAGCAGCAGTAGCTGGTGTAGGGTCAGCAGCAGCAGCTGGTGTAGGGTCAGCAGATGGTGTAGAGTCAGCAGCAGCAGCTGGTGTAGGCTCAGCAGCAGCAGCTGGTGTAGGGTCAGCAGCAGCAGCTGGTGTAGGGTCAGCAACAGCAGCTGGTGTAGGGTCAGCAGCAGCAGTTGGTGTAGGGTCAGCAGCAGTAGCTGGTGTAGGGTCAGCAGCAGCAGCTGGTGTAGGGTCAGCAGCAGCAGCTGGTGTAGGGTCAGCAGCAGCAGCTGGTGTAGGTTCAGCAGCAGCAGGTGGTGTAGGGTCAGCAGCAGCAGGTGGTGTAGGGTCAGCAGCAGCAGGTGGTGTAGGGTCAGCAGCAGCAGGTGGTGTGGGGTCAGCAGCAGCAGGTGGTGTAGGGTCAGCAGCAGCAGGTGGTGTAGGGTCAGCAGCAGCAGGTGGTGTAGGGTCAGCAGCAGCAGCTGGTGTAGAGTCAGCAGCAGCAGCTGGTGTAGGGTCAGCAGTAGCAGCTGGTGTAGGGTCAGCAGCAGCAGGTGGTGTAGGGTCAGTAGCAGCAGGTGGTGTAGGGTCATCAGCAGCAGGTGGTGTAGGGTCAGCAGCAGCAGGTGGTGTAGGGTCAGCAGCAGCAGCTGGTGTAGGGTCAGCAGCAGCAGCTGGTGTAGGGTCAGCAGCAGCAGCTGGTGTAGGGTCAGCAGCAGCAGCTGGTGTAGGGTCAGCAGCAGCGGTGGTGTAGGGTCAGCAGCAGCAGGTGGTGTAGGGTCAGCAGCAGCAGGTGGTGTAGGGTCAGCAGCAGCAGGTGGTGTAGGGTCAGCAGCAGCAGGTGGTGTAGGGTCAGCAGCATCAGGTGGTGTAGGGTCAGCAGCAGCAGGTGGTGTAGGGTCAGCAGCAGCAAGTGGTGTAGGGTCAGCAGCAGCAGGTGGTGTAGGGTCAGCAGCAGCAGCTGGTGTAGGGTCAGCAGCAGCAGGTGGTGTAGTGTCAGCAGCAGCAGGTGGTGTAGGGTCAGCAGCAGCAGGTGGTGTAGGGTCAGCAGCAGCAGGTGGTGTAGGGACAGCAGCAGCAGGTGGTGTAGGGTAAGCAGCAGCAGGTGGTGTAGGGTCAGCAGCAGCAGCTGGTGAAGGGTCAGCAGCAGCAGGTGGTGTGGGCTCAGCAGCAGCAGGTGGTGTGGGGTCAGCAGCAGCAGGTGGTTTGGGCTCAGCAGCAGCAGGTGGTGTGGGGTCAGCAGCAGCAGCTGGTGTGAGGTCTGCAGCAGCAGGTGGTGTGGGGTCAGCAGCAGCTAGTGTGGGGTCAGCAGCAGGTGGTGTGGGGTCAGCAGCAGGTGGTGTGGGGTCAGCAGCAGCAGGTGGTGTGGGGTCAGCAGCAGCAGGTGGTGTGGGGTCAGCAGAAGCTGGTGTAGGGTCAGCAGCAGGTGGTGTGGGGTCAGCAGCAGGAGGCGTGGGGTCAGCAGCAGCTGGTGTGGGGTCAGCAGCAGCTGGTGTGGGGTTAGCAGTAGCTGGAGTAGAGTCAGCAGCAGCTGGTGTAGAGTCAGCAGCAGGTGGTGTGGGGTCAGCAGCAGGTGGTGTGGGGTCAGCAGCAGGTGGTGTAGGGTCAGCAGCAGGTGGTGTGGGGTCAGCAGCAGCTGGTGTAGGGTCAGCAGCAGATGGTGTAGGGTCAGCAGCAGCAGCTGGTGAAGGGTCAGCAGCAGCAGGTGGTGTGGGGTCAGCAGCAGCAGGTAGTGTGGGGTCAGCAGCAGCAGGTGGTGTGGGGTCAGCAGCAGCAGGTGGTGTGGGCTCAGCAGCAGCAGGTGGTGTGGGGTCAGCAGCACCAGCTGGTGTAGGGTCAGCAGCAGCAGCTGGTGAAGGGTCAGCAGCAGCAGGTGGTGTGGGGTCAGCAGCAGCAGGTGGTGTGGGGTCAGCAGCAGCAGGTGGTGTGGGGTCAGCAGCAGCAGGTGGTGTGGGCTCAGCAGCAGCAGGTGGTGTGGGGTCAGCAGCAGCAGGTGGTGTGAGGTCTGCAGCAGCAGGTGGTGTGGGGTCAGCAGCAGCTAGTGTGGGGTCAGCAGCAGGTGGTGTGGGGTCAGCAGCAGGTGGTGTGGGGTCAGCAGCAGCAGGTGGTGTGGGGTCAGCAGCAGCAGGTGGTGTGGGGTCAGCAGAAGCTGGTGTAGGGTCAGCAGCAGGTGGTGTGGGGTCAGCAGCAGGAGGCGTGGGGTCAGCAGCAGCTGGTGTGGGGTCAGCAGCAGCTGGTGTGGGGTTAGCAGCAGCTGGTGTAGAGTCAGCAGCAGCTGGTGTAGAGTCAGCAGCAGGTGGTGTGGGGTCAGCAGCAGGTGGTGTGGGGTCAGCAGCAGGTGGTGTAGGGTCAGCAGCAGGTGGTGTGGGGTCAGCAGCAGCTGGTGTAGGGTCAGCAGCAGCTGGGGTAGAGTCAGCAGCAGCTGGTGTAGGGTCAGCAGCAGGTGGTGTAGGGTCAGCAGCAGCTGGAGTAGAGTGAGCAGCAGCTGGTGTAGGTTCAGCAGCAGCTGGTGTAGGGTCAGCAGCAGCAGCAGGTGGGGGGTCAGCAGCAGCTGGTGGTGTGGGGTCAGCAGCAGGTGGTGTAGGGTCAGCAGCAGGTGGTGTGGGGTCAGCAGCAGGTGGTGTAGGGTCAGCAGCAGGTGGTGTGGGGTCAGCAGCAGCTGGTGTAGGGTCAGCAGCAGGTGGTGTAGGGTCAGCAGCAGCTGTTGTTGGATCAGCAGCAGCTGGGGTAGAGTCAGCAGCAGCTGGTGTAGGGTCAGCAGCAGCTGGTGTGGGGTCAACAGCAGCTGGTGTGGGGTCAGCAGCAGCTGGTGTACGGTCAGCAGCAGCTGGTGTACGGTCAGCAGCAGCTGGTGTACGGTCAGCAGCAGCTGGTGTACGGTCAGCAGCAGCTGGAGTACGGTCAGCAGCAGCTTGTGTAGAGTCAGCAGCAGCTGGTGTAGGGTCAGCAGCAGGTGGTGTAGGGTCAGCAGCAGGTGGTGTGGGGTCAGCAGCAGGTGGTGTAGGGTAAGCAGCAGGTGGTGTGGGGTCAGCAGCAGCTGGTGTAGGGTCAGCAGCAGGTGGTGTAGGGTCAGCAGCAGCTGGTGTAGGGTCAGCAGCAGCAGCTGTTGGGGGGTCAGCAGCAGCTGGTGGTGTGGGGTCAGTAGCAGGTGGTGTAGGGTCAGCAGCAGCTGGAGTAGAGTCAGCAGCAGCTGGTGTGGGGTCAGCAGCAGCAGCTGGTGTGGGGTCAGCAGCAGATGGTGTATGGTCAGCAGCAGCTGGTGTATGGTCAGCAGCAGCTGGTGTGGGGTCAGCTGCAGGTGGTGTAGGGTCAGCAGCAGGTGGTGGTGTAGGGTCAGCAGCAGCAGCTGGTGTAGGGTCAGCAGCAGCAGCTGGTGTAGGGTCAGCAGCAGCAACTGGTGTAGGGTCAGCAGCAGCAGCTGGTGTAGGGTCAGCAGCAGCTGGTGTAGGGTCAGCAGCAGCTGGTGTAGGGTCAGCAGCAGCTGGTGTAGGGTCAGCAGCAGAAGCTGGAAAGGGGTCAGCAGCAGCAGCTGGTAGGGGGTCAGCAGCAGCAGCTGAAGGGGGGGTCAGCAGCAGCAGCTGGAGGGGGGTCAGCAGCAGCAGCTGGTGTGGGGTCAGCAGCAGCAGCTGGTGTGGGGTCAGCAGCAGCAGCTGGTGTGGGGTCAGCAGCAGCAGCTGGTGTAGGGTCAACAGCAGCTGGTGTGGGGTCAGCAGCAGGTGGTGTAGGGTCAGTAGCTGGTGTAGGGTCAGTAGCTGGTGTAGGGTCAGCAGCAGCTGGTGTGGGGTCAACAGCAGCTGGTGGTGTGGGGACAGCAGCAGCTGGTGTAGGGTCAGCAGCAGCTGGAGTACGGTCAGCAGCAGCTGGTGTAGGGTCAGCAACAGCTGGTGTGGGGTCAGCAGCAGCTGGTGTGGGGTCAACAGCAGCTGGTGTGGGGTCAGCAGCAGCTGGTGTACGGTCAGCAGCAGCTGGTGTACGGCCAGCAGCAGCTGGTGTACGGTCAGCAGCAGCTGGAGTACGGTCAGGAGCAGCTGGTGTAGAGTCAGCAGCAGCTGGTGTAGGGTCAGCAGCAGCTGGTGTAGGGTCAGCAGCAGCTGGTGTAGGGTCAGCAGCAGCTGGTGTAGGGTCAGCAGCAGCTGGTGTACGGTCAGCAGCAGCTGGTGTACAGTCAGCAGCAGCTGGAGTACGGTCAGCAGCAGCTGCTGTAGGGTCAGCAGCAGCTGGTGTAGGGTCAGCAGCAGGTTGTGTAGGGTCAGCAGCAGCTGGTGTAGGGTCAGCAGCAGCTGGAGTAGAGTCAGCAGCAGCTGGTGTAGGGTCAGCAGCAGGTGGTGTAGGGTCAGCAGCAGCTGGTGTAGGGTCAGCAGCAGCTGGTGTAGGGTCAGCAGCAGCTGGTGTAGGGTCAGCAGCAGCTGGTGTACGGTCAGCAGCAGCTGGTGTACGGTCAGCAGCAGCTGGTGTACAGTCAGCAGCAGCTGGAGTACGGTCAGCAGCAGCTGCTGTAGGGTCAGCAGCAGCTGGTGTAGGGTCAGCAGCAGGTTGTGTAGGGTCAGCAGCAGCTGGTGTAGGGTCAGCAGCAGGTTGTGTAGGGTCAGCAGCAGCTGGTGTAGGGTCAGCAGCAGCTGGAGTAGAGTCAGCAGCAGCTGGTGTAGGGTCAGCAGCAGGTGGTGTAGGGTCAGCAGCAGCTGGTGTAGGGTCAGCAGCAGCTGGTGTAGGGTCAGCAGCAGCTGGTGTAGGGTCAGCAGCAGCTGGTGTACGGTCAGCAGCAGCTGGTGTACGGTCAGCAGCAGCTGGTGTACAGTCAGCAGCAGCTGGAGTACGGTCAGCAGCAGCTGCTGTAGGGTCAGCAGCAGCTGGTGTAGGGTCAGCAGCAGGTTGTGTAGGGTCAGCAGCAGCTGGTGTAGGGTCAGCAGCAGCTGGAGTAGAGTCAGCAGCAGCTGGTGTAGGGTCAGCAGCAGGTGGTGTAGGGTCAGCAGCAGCTGGAGTAGAGTCAGCAGCAGCTGGTGTAGGGTCAGCAGCAGCTGGTGTATGGTCAGCAGCAGCAGCTGGTGGGGGGTCAGCAGCAGCTGGTGGTGTGGGGTCAGCAGCAGGTGGTGTAGGGTCAGCAGCAGCTGGAGTAGAGTCAGCAGCAGCTGGTGTGGGGTCAGCAGCAGCTGATGTAGGGTCAGCAGCAGCTGGTGTGGGGTCAGCTGCAGGTGGTGTAGGGTCAGCAGCAGCTGGTGGTGTAGGGTCAGCAGCAGCAGCTGGTGTACGGTCAGCAGCAGCAGCTGGTGTAGGGTCAGCAGCAGCAGCTGGTGGGGGGTCAGCAGCAGCAGCTGGTGGGGGGTCAGCAGCATCAGCTGGAGGGGGGTCAGCAGCAGCAGCTGGTGTGGGGTCAGCAGCAGGTGGTGTGGGGTCAGCAGCAGGTGGTGTGGGGTCAGCAGCAGGTGGTGTAGGGTCAGCAGCAGGTGGTGTGGGGTCAGCAGCAGGTGGTGTAGGGTCAGCAGCAGGTGGTGTGGGGTCAGCAGCAGCTGGTGTAGGGTCAGCAGCAGGTGGTGTAGGGTCAGCAGCAGCTGTTGTAGGGTCAGCAGCAGCTGGGGTAGAGTCATCAGCAGCTGGTGTAGGGTCAGCAGCAGGTGGTGTAGGGTCAGCAGCAGCTGGAGTAGAGTCAGCAGCAGCTGGTGTAGGGTCAGCAGCAGCTGGTGTAGGGTCAGCAGCAACAGCTGGTGGGGGGTCAGCAGCAGCTGGTGGTGTGGGGTCAGCAGCAGGTGGTGTAGGGTCAGCAGCAGCTGGAGTAGAGTAAGCAGCAGCTGGTGTGGGGTCAGCAGCAGCAGCTGGTGTGGGGTCAGCAGCAGCTGGTGTATGGTCAGCAACAGCTGGTGTTTGGTCAGCAGCAGCTGGTGTGGGGTCAGCTGCAGGTGGTGTAGGGTCAGCAGCAGCTGGTGGTGTAGGGTCAGCAGCAGCAGCTGGTGTATTGTCAGCAGCAGCAGCTGGTGTAGGGTCCGCAGCAGCAGCTGGTGTAGGGTCAGCAGCAGCAGCTGGTGTAGGGTCAGCAGCAGCTGGTGTAGGGTCAGCAGCAGCTGGTGTAGGGTCAGCAGTAGCAGCTGGTAAGGGGTCAGCAGCAGCAGCTGGTAGGGGGTCAGCAGCAGCAGCTGGAGGGTGGTCAGCAGCAGCAGCTGGAGGGGGGTCAGCAGCAGCAGCTGGTGTGGGGTCAGCAGCAGCAGCTGGTGTGGGGTCAGCAGCAGCAGCTGGTGTGGGGTCAGCCGCAGCAGCTGGTGTAGGGTCAACATCAGCTGGTGTGGGGCCAGCAGCAGGTGGTGTAGGGTCAGTAGCTGGTGTAGGGTCAGTAGCTGGTGTAGGGTCAGCAGCAGCTGGTGTGGGGTCAACAGCAGCTGGTGGTGTGGGGTCAGCAGCAGCTGGTGCAGGGTTAGCAGCAGCTGGAGTACGGTCAGCAGCAGCTGGTGTAGGGTCAGCAACAGCTGGTGTGGGGTCAGCAGCAGCTGGTGTGGGGTCAACAGCAGCTGGTGTGGGGTCAGCAGCAGCAGCTGGTGTAGGGTCAGCAGCAGCAGGTGGTGTAGGGTCAGCAGCAGGTGGTGTAGGGTCAGCAGCAGCAGGTGGTGTAGGGTAAGCAGCAGCAGGTGGTGTAGGGTCAGCAGCAGCAGGTGTACGGTCAGCAGCAGCTGGTGTACGGTCAGCAGCAGCTGGAGTACGGTCAGCAGCAGCTGGTGTAGAGTCAGCAGCAGCTGGTGTACGGTCAGCAGCAGCTGGTGTACGGTCAGCAGCAGCTGGTGTACGGTCAGCAGTAGCTGGTGTAGAGTCAGCAGCAGCTGGTGTAGGGTCAGCAGCAGCTGGTGTAGGGTCAGCAGCAGCTGGTGTACGGTCAGCAGCAGCTGGTGTACGGTCAGCAGCAGCTGGTGTACGGTCAGTAGCAGCTGGTGTACAGTCAGCAGCAGCTGGAGTACGGTCAGCAGCAGCTGCTGTAGGGTCAGCAGCAGCTGGTGTAGGGTCAGCAGCAGGTGGTGTAGGGTCAGCAGCAGGTGGTGTAGGGTCAGCAGCAACTGGAGTAGAGTCAGCAGCAGCTGGTGTAGGGTCAGCAGCAGCTGGTGTATGGTCAGCAGCAGCAGCTGGTGGGGGGTCAGCAGCAGCTGGTGGTGTGGGGTCAGCAGCAGGTGGTGTAGGGTCAGCAGCAGCTGGAATAGAGTCAGCAGAAGCTGGTGTGGGGTCAGCAGCAGCTGATGTAGGGTCAGCAGCAGCTGGTGTGGGGTCAGCTGCAGGTGGTGTAGGGTCAGCAGCAGCTGGTGATGTAGGGTCAGCAGCAGCAGCTGGTGTAGGGTCAGCAGCAGCAGCTGGTGTAGGGTCAGCAGCAGCAGCTGGTGTAGGGTCAGCAGCAGCTGGTGTAGGGTCAGCAGCAGCTGGTGTAGGGTCAGCAGCAGCAGCTGGTAAGGGGTCAGCAGCAGCAGCTGGTGGGGGGTCAGCAGCAGCAGCTGGTGGGGGGTCAGCAACAGCAGCTGGAGGGGGGTCAGCAGCAGCAGCTGCTGTGGGGTCAGCAGCAGCAGGTGGTGTGGGGTCAGCAGCAGCAGGTGGTGTGGGGTCAGCAGCAGCAGCTGGTGTGGGGTCTGCAGCAGCAGGTGGTGTGGGGTCAGCAGCAGCTGGTGTGGGGTCAGCAGCAGGTGGTGTGGGGTCAGCAGCAGGTGGTGTGAGGTCAGCAGCAGCAGGTGGTGTGGGGTCAGCAGCAGCAGGTGGTGTGGGGTCAGCAGCAGCTGGTGTAGAGTCAGCAGCAGGTGGTGTGGGGTCAGCAGCAGGTGGTGTGGGGTCAGCAGCAGGTGGTGTGGGGTCAGCAGCAGGTGGTGTGGGGTCAGCAACAGGTGGTGTGGGGTCAGCAGCAGGTGGTGTGGGGTCAGCAGCAGGTGGTGTGGGGTCAGCAGCAGGTGGTGTGGGGTCAGCAGCAGCTGGTGTGGGGTCAGTAGCAGCTGGTGTGGGGTCAGCAGCAGCTGGTGTGGGGTCATCAGCAGCTGGTGTAGAGTCAGCAGCAGTTGGTGTAGAGTCAGCAGCAGGTAGTGTGGGGTCAGCAGCAGGTGGTGTACGGTCAGCAGCAGCTGGTGTACGGTCAGCAGCAGCTGGAGTACGGTCAGCAGCAGCTGGTGTAGGGTCAGCAGCAGCTGGTGTAGGGTCAGCAGCAGCTGGTGTAGGGTCAGCAGCAGGTGGTGTAGGGTCAGCAGCAGCTGGTGTAGGGTCAGCAGCAGCTGGAGTAGAGTCAGCAGCAGCTGGTGTAGGGTCAGCAGCAGGTGGTGTAGGGTCAGCAGCAGCTGGAGTAGAGTCAGCAGCAGCTGGTGTAGGGTCAGCAGCAGCTGGTGTAGGGTCAGCAGCAGCAGCTTGTGGGGGGTTAGCAGCAGCTGGTGCAGGGTCAGCAGCAGCTGGTGTGGGGTCAGCTGCAGCTGGTGGTGTGGGGTCAGCAGCAGATGGTGTAGGGTTAGCAGCAGCTGGAGTAGAGTCAGCAGCAGCTGATGTGGGGTCAGCAGCAGCAGCTGGTGTGGGGTCAGCAGCAGCTGGTGCAGGGTCAGCAGCAGCGGGTGTGGGGTCAGCTGCAGGTGGTGTAGGGTCAGCAGCAGCTGGTGGTGTAGGGTCAGCAGCAGCAGCTGGTGTAGGGTCAGCAGCAGCAGCTGGTGTAGGGTCAGCAGCAGCAGCTGGTGTAGGGTCAGCAGCAGCTGGTGTAGGGTCAGCAGCAGCTGGTGTAGGGTCAGCCGCAGCAGCTGGTAAGGGGTCAGCAGCAGCAGCAGGTGGGGGGTCAGCAGCAGCAGCTGGTGGGGGGTCAGCAGCAGCAGCTGGAGGGGGGGTCAGCAGCAGCAGCTGGTGTGGGGTCAGCAGCAGCAGCTGGTGTGGGGTCAGCAGCAGCAGCTGGTGTGGAGTCAGCAGCAGCAGCTGGTGTGGGGTCAGCAGCAGCTGGTGTAGGGTCAACAGCAGCTGGTGTGGGGCCAGCAGCAGGTGGTGTAGGGTCAGTAGCTGGTGTAGGGTCAGCAACAGCTGGTGTGGGGTGTCACGTGGAGGTGGTCCGGTCGGGGCTCTGCTAACCCTCGGCTGCTAGGGGCTCAAAAGGCTCAAATACTCAGCCCCTCCGACTCCCTGGATTCACAGGAGTCTCCTTGGTCACACAAGAGAGGACCAACAATGCCCACCTCCGCAGGTCTTTGCTTCCACCACAAAAGGGGGTGACACTGATTCACCCTGGAAGCCCTTCAGTCAAATACGGGGAAACTGCTGTTAACAGTTCCGGCCTAGACCCGTGGGGGAGTGAAGGAAGACTCAGGCTTACCTATAACCATAACCTCCCTGAATCTTGCCTGCCAGACAAAAAAGGTTGCAGGAACTCCTTTCCCGCCTGTCTTCTCTATCTTCCTCTTAGCAAGGTCGCCAGCTGGGTTATTATATCTGCACCCCAGCAATGCAGTTCAGTGGGTGTATTATATATTGTTTGTAGCCAGAAGGTTGCTACACCCATAGATCTGCTACTAGACTGTTGGCCCAGGGTACTCCCCCAGGAAGGTCTGTGTAGCTTTACCTCTCTATAGCCACTACGTTAATAGTTGCCACCATTCAGGCACCGATACTGATCGGATGGCTAAGGGTACACTTTTATGTAAGTCTGTGCTGTCTTTACCACCCTCCAGGCAATAAGAACTGCTATAGAGAACGTAGTGTTCCCTAGGTGGTACTATGATAACCTTCGTGTATGCTCATAGAGAAATATCATAAATGGAGGCACACTCAAACACAGTGATAAAATGTGTGAATTTACTGATGCAAATTACATGAACACACACACACAATCACAAGTAATACATGAATATGGAAATATGGATAATAAGTCTCGAGATTGTCAGCTTCTTCTTCCATGACCTCCAACACTCCTTCAACTGGGCAAGGAAGACAGGAGTCCCACACTCTCACAGGAGGGCCTCTTCACCACGTCGGCGCCTCTTCTTCACTGTCCTGCCATCCCTACACACTGTCCCCTCTGACAGTCCTGCACACAAGCTGCCTTGCAGCCTATTCTACTACTAAAGAATTAAAGTCCTGTTGTCACATACATAAGCAAATATTGTGGCCTAACTAGCCTACTCACACAAGGGGTAATGGGAGGGAAAATGATCTACCTTACATTCCTGGCTCACGACGCCTGTCCCTCGATGGTGTGAGGTTCCCACGCTTCCTTGGGTCGATCCTTGACGATCCAGGACGTTCCACAGGTCCTCAGGTGTCGTGGAGCCTTCGCGTCGTCGCCGTTCCAATCCCTGAGATTCAGCTGCCCCCAATCCTGGTTCATCGATGGGCGCTGAGCTAATCACTATTTTTCCCACACTCGCCCCTTCCACAAGGCGTTGCTCCTTGTCATAGGCACGGTGTCGTCCTTCCAAGATTCTCAGTGGATGTGACCCGGTCACAGCTAGGCCTGCCCACCGCACCTTCCAGACCTCACGTCCAGCGGCGCCGCCCCAGCGTCGTCGCCGACTATTTTCCAAGTTTGGCACTTCTCTGCTCAATGAACTTGGTTCCTTATTTGCTTCCCAGAAGCGCAGGGTCTCCAATAACTGATGGTGGGCTGCGATGGCTAGTCAATCCACTGAATAAGGCTTGTAGAGCCTCTAATCCTTGAGAGCAGACCGAGGCGCGTCCTGTCGCTTCAAAGGTCAGATCAACTCTCACATTGGCGCCGCCCGGGGCACTCGGTGACGTCATAGCGGGCCCTGATTGGTCGCCCGCGACCCACGTCGGCCAATCCGTGATCGGCTAATGTCCCTTCCAAAAGGTCATATCTGCCGTAGGGGATACTGTTTCATTTTATATCAGGGCGCCAATTTCTCCTTATTTACAACTTATAATGTAACCTCCTTCCATTAAATGGCAGCCGGTCTGGTCGCCACATATATCATTAGATTCCCTGAACCTCAGAGAATCAGTAGGGAGAGCTGATATGACTCTTTAAGCCGACAAACGAAAGAAATAGGAGAGGGCACCGTAACATACCCCTCCCCTTAAAATAAGAGTCATATCGGAAGAGCGGCACTCAAGAGGGCAACCTATACTCTTGCTCCCTCCGTTCCTGAAGTGTCACTCCTCCAGTTGGTGACGTGGCTCATACCACCTTGCCAGTTACTTGCCTCATTGTATCTCCACCTCGCATAGGACCGGGTGTGATGGGTGTTCCCTGAACACCTACAAGAAATCCTCTCTCCGTGGCTACGAGTGTACTCCCACGGCTCGTTACCACTGTAAGATTCAGTGCATGCAGCGCCTCCACCGCGTCGTGCACTCCGAGATAGTCTTGCACTTCCACCACGTCCTACAGGTACTCCATGTTTCCTCTCATGATCTCCTCTTCGCCAATCTTCTTTCTTCTCGGTTCCTCTTCTCCCATAGGTGCGTTGTCTCCTCACAGTGGCACTTGTAACCTGTACTCCATCCAGCAGCTTCCTCTCTTCCACACTAGGCTTTTGCGATGGCCCAATGCCCCTCTGGTTAGGCTGGCGCCTATCCTGGGTGTACCTATTCCCTGCTTTCTTCGTATTGCCTTTCCTATACCACTCGCTCCTTCGTTCCCGACGAACATCTTCACTCCTCCATGAGATTCTCTTCCCTGCAGACGTCTTCTCCGGTTCGTGATTGGGCTCATCCACCTCCCTGTGGCTCACCTCACCACGGTGCTTCATCTTGCACCTACCACTATTCATCTGGCCGGCATAGGGTGCACTGCGTCGTGGCTCCTCCACTCTGCCCTTCACCGCCGTTCGCTCATCCACTGAGCTTACTTTATTCACGTTTCTGTATGGAGGGAGTGCGGTCTGCAGCCTCTTCACCGCCCCAGGCGTTTGTGGCTCCTCCACTCTGCCCTTCACCGCCGTTCGCTCATCCACTGAGCTTTCTTTATTCACGTTTCTGTATGGAGGGAGTGCGGTCTGCAGCCTCTTCACTGCCCCAGGCGTTTGTACGGCTGCTCCTCGTCACTCCTCCACACACATCATCAGGCTTAGTCGGAGGGCTTCGTCGGGGTTTCCCACAACCTCCGACGACCTTTCTGCACTCTCGCCCTCGTTGTCGTCGTCTCTGGCGACGTTTCCCCTGGCGAAGTCGGCTTCCTCACTACCATCTGGAACGACCGATACCTCACCCGGCAGGGTTGTACCGCTGCTTGCAACATAGGCACTCCTGGCCCAATCGGGTTGTATCCTGCCTCCTCTGAGGTCATTACCCAGCACCATCTGTACATGCTCTAGGGGTAATTTAGGGGCTACAGCTACTATAGCTTTCTCGACTCCGCAGTCGGCCATCAGCTGTACTTCGTGAAGTGGCAACCTGTATTCCTCCCCCACACTGCGTATCCTCACCACTCCTACAGGTGAATCATTAAATTCCTTGGGGAGAATACTCCTGGTCACCATACTTATGTCAGCACCCGTATCTCGAAGCACGGCAACCTCCACTGGGTCTGACTTTCCAAACTTCACGTTGGCCCCAAAAACGAAGGGATGTTCACCCAACTTCATTTCCCAACCATTCACGTTGGGTCCACTATAATATGGAGTGAGAACAAACACTCTCTCCTCTTCCAACATTAGTCCCATATTCCTTTGGTGCTCCTCACACTCGCGGGCATAATGTCCTCTCACGCCACAGTTGTAGCATCGGCTGCCTCCCCTGGGCGGCCACTCGCTAGTCACTCTGGCGGTACCACTTGCAGACGTCCCCTGGGTCCTCCTTGGACTCCCTGTCGTCGTGTCCGGGACTGCAGCACTTGCTCCCGAGCTAGGTCTACTGCTCACAGCTTGGGGCTTCCTCCCCGCGTCTCTTGAGCTCTTGAACTGGGTTACCTCATTGGGTACACTACTCTTGGGAGAGTCCCCACCCGTCCTCGCTCCTCCTGAACTCCTAAAGTTCCCTCCCGACCTGGGGTAAGGCGAGTGTCTGGGTGGCCCCTCCCTCCTGAGATGTAGTGCCTCCTCCAGCATGTCGGCTCGGTCCACTGCAGCCTTCAGGTCCTTAATACCTGCTTCTCTCACCCTTACTCGCAACTCAGGATGGAGCACCGACATAAACTTCTCCATCACTATCAGTCGTTTGATATCATCCGCCGACTCCGTTTCCTCCGCCTTCAACCATCGTAGGAATTTCGGTTCCATATCCCTGGCGGTCTCGGCGTAAGTCTTTCCCGACGCTCTTGTACACTCTCTGAACCGCTTCCGGTACATCTCCGGAGTCAGCCGGAATGAGTGGAGCACCGCATTCTTAATCGCGTCATAACTAGTACACTCCTCTAGGTCCAGCATGTTATAGGCTTCCCGGGCCTCACCAGTCAACCTGCCCTGGACCAGAGCAGCCCAATCATCTTCCGGACACTCCTTCAGAGTTGCTATCCGTTCAAAGTGTTCGAAGAACGCCTCAGCTTCCTGTGGTTCGAACGTAGGTAAGTCACGTTCCCTTACCTTGAGGTCATCCCGCCGTGCAGGTAGTGAGGGCAGACCACGTTCAACGCGACGCAATTCGACTTCTTTCTTTGCCTTTATCTCCTCCAGTCGCAGTTGTCTCTATCCTTCTTCTCGCTGCAGCCGAGCTTCTCGCTCCTCTCGCTGCAGCTCAGCCGCACGTTCCTCTCGCTGCAGCTCAGCCGCACGTTCCTCTCGCTGCATTTGCGCTTCTCTCTCCTCTCGTCGCAGCTGGGCTTCCAGTTGCATCTTCATTATTTCCAGTTGCAGGCTCCTCTTACTACAGCTGGACCTTCCACTGCTCCCAAGTTCACTGTGAATTCTCTCCACACTGGTAGGCGCTTGGGGTGGCCCTAGTCGGGACAGTTCACCTTGCGACGGCTCTCCTCGGGACGGCTCCTCTTGAGATGGCTCCTCTCCCGTCGCTTCCTCTCGAGCTGTGAGCTGTGCCATGATCTCTATCCTTCGCTCTGCTACCTTAGTCGTCCTCAACCTGATCCCAAAGTGGTTTGCCACTTGTTGGAGCTGGGCCTTGGTACACTCTTCCAAAATTCTCTCGTCCCTTGTGTCAATAAATTTCTTTATTTTGTCTTCCTCCATCTCTATATCATTGAGCATACACGACAGCACAGACAAGTTAGTAGGCACTAATTTCACCGTTTCAGTCCCTTAGCTGGTTGAGTAACAGTACCACTGAATTCACTGGCCACACTGTATTAGTACCCTGGCAACCTTGTCTTGAAATTTGGGCCACACTGTAGTTTGATCCACCCTTCCTGGCGAAGTTCCCAGTTCTTGGCTACTGGGGTTCGAATCCTGGCAAGGTCGCCTGTTCTCTGTCACGTGGAGGTGGTCCGGTCGGGGCTCTGCTAACCCTCGGCTGCTAGGGGCTCAAAAGGCTCAAATACTCAGCCCCTCCGACTCCCTGGATTCACCGGAGTCTCCTTGGTCACACAAGAGAGGACCAACAATGCCCACCTCCGCAGGTCTTTGCTTCCACCACAAAAGGGGGTGCCACTGATTCACCCTGGAAGCCCTTCAGTCAAACACGGGGAAACTGCTGTTAACAGTTCCGGCCTAGACCCGTGGGGGAGTGAAGGAAGACTCAGGCTTACCTATAACCATAACCTCCCTGAGTCTTGCCTGCCAGACAAAAAAGGTTGCAGGAACTCCTTTCCCGCCTGTCTTCTCTATCTTCCTCTTAGCAAGGTCGCCAGCTGGGTTATTATATCTGCACCCCAGCAATGCAGTTCAGTGTGTGTATTATATATTGTTTGTAGCCAGAAGGTTGCTACTCCCATAGATCTGCTACTAGACTGTTGGCCCAGGGTACTCTCCCAGGAAGGTCTGTGTGGCTTTACCTCTCTATAGCCACTACGTTAATAGTTGCCACCATTCAGGCACCGATACTGATCGGATGGCTAAGGGTACACTTTTATGTAAGTCTGTGCTGTCTTTACCACCCTCCAGGCAATAAGAACTGCTATAGAGAACGTAGTGTTCCCTAGGTGGTACTATGATAACCTTCGTGTATGCTCATAGAGAAATATCATAAATGGAGGCACACTCAAACACAGTGATAAAATGTGTGAATTTACTGATGCAAATTACACGAACACACACACACAATCACAAGTAATACATGAATATGGAAATATGGATAATAAGTCTGGAGATTGTCAGCCTCTTCTTCCACGACCTCCAACACTCCTTCAACTGGGCAGGAAGATAGGAGTCCCACACTCTCACAGGAGGGCCTCTTCACCACGTCGGCGCCTCTTCTTCACTATACTGCCATCCCTACACACTGTCCCCTCTGACAGTCCTGCACTCAAGCTACCTTGCAGCCTATTCTACTACTAAAGAATTAAAGTCCTGTTGCCACATACATAAGCAAATATTGTGGCCTAACTAGCCTACTCACACAAGGGGTAATGGGAGGGAAAATGATCTACCTTACATTCCTGGCTCACGACGCCTGTCCCTCGATGGTGTGAGGTTCCCACGCTTCCTTGGGTCGATCCTTGACGATCCAGGACGTTCCACAGGTCCTCAGGTGTCGTGGAGCCTTCGCGTCGTCACCGTTCCAATCCCTGAGACTCAGCTGCCCCCAATCCTGGTTCATCGATGGGCGCTGAGCTAATCACTATTTTTCCCACACTCGCCCCTTCCACAAGGCGTTGCTCCTTGTCCTCTGCACGGTGTCGTCCTTCCAAGATTCTCAGTGGATGTGACCCGGTCACAGCTAGGCCTGCAGGGTCTCCAATAACTGATGGTGGGCTGCGATGGCTAGTCAATCCACTGAATAAGGCTTGTAGAGCCTCTAATCCTTGAGAGCAGACCGAGGCGCGTCCTGTCGCTTCCAAGGTCAGATCAACTCTCACATTGGCGCCGCCCGGGGCACTCGGTGACGTCATGGCGGGCCCTGATTGGACGACCGCGACCCACGTCGGCCAATCCGCGATCGGTTAATGTCCCTTCCAAAAGGTCATATCTGCCGTAGGGGATACTGTTTCATTTTATATCAGGGCGCCAATTTCTCCTTATTTACAACTTATAATGTAACCTCCTTCCATTAAATGGCAGCCGGTCTGGTCGCCACATATATCATTAGATTCCCTGAACCTCAGAGAATCAGTAGGGAGAGCTGATATGACTCTTTAAGCCGACAAACGAAAGAAATAGGAGAGGGCACCGTAACAGGGGTCAACAGCAGCTGGTGGTGTGGGGTCAGCAGCAGCTGGTGTATGGTCAGCAGCAGGTGGAGTACGGTCAGCAGCAGCTGGTGTAGGGTCAGCAGCAGCTGGTGTGGGGTCAGCAGCAGCTGGTGTAGGGTCAGCAGCAGCTGGTGTACGGTCAGCAGCAGCTGGTGTAGGGTCAGCAGCAGCTGGTGTGGGGTCAGCAGCAGCTGGTGTGGGGTCAACAGCAGCTGGTGTGGGGTCAGCAGCAGCTGGTGTACGGTCAGCAGCAGCTGGTGTACGGTCAGCAGCAGCTGGTGTACGGTCAGCAGCACCTGGAGTACGGTCAGCAGCAGCTGGTGTAGAGTCAGCAGCAGCTGGTGTAGGGTCAGCAGCACCTGGAGTACGGTCAGCAGCAGCTGGTGTAGAGTCAGCAGCAGCTGGTGTAGGGTCAGCAGCAGCTGGTGTACGGTCAGCAGCAGCTGGTGTACGGTCAGCAGCAGCTGGTGTACGGTCAGCAGCACCTGGAGTACGGTCAGCAGCAGCTGGTGTAGGGTCAGCAGCAGCTGGTGTAGGGTCAACAGCACCTGGAGTACGGTTAGCAGCAGCTGGTGTAGAGTCAGCAGCAGCTGGTGTAGGGTCAGCAGCAGCTGGTGTAGGGTCAGCAGCAGCTGGTGTAGGGTCAGCAGCAGCTGGTGTAGGGTCAGCAGCAGCTGGTGTACGGTCAGCAGCAGCTGGTGTACGGTCAGCAGCAGCTGGAGTACGGTCAGCAGCAGCTGGTGTAGAGTCAGCAGCAGCTGGTGTAGGGTCAGCAGCAGCTGGTGTAGGGTCAGCAGCAGCTGGTGTAGGGTCAGCAGCAGCTGGTGTAGGGCCAGCAGCAGCTGGTGTAGAGTCAGCAGCAGTAGGTGGTGTGGGGTCAGCAGCAGGTGGTGTGGGGTCAGCAGCAGGTGGTGTGGGGTCAGCAGCAGGTGGTGTATAGGTCATCAGCAGCAGTTGGTGTAGGGGTCAGCAGCAGCAGTTGGTGTAGGGGTCAGCAGCAGCAGTTGGTGTAGGGGTCAGCAGCAGCAGCTGGTGTAGAGGTCAGCAGCAGCAGCTGGTGGTGTAGGGTCAGCAGCAGCAGCTTGTGATGGGGTCAGCAGCAGCAGCAGCTGGTGGTGTAGGGGTCAGCAGCAGCAGCAGCTGGTGATGTAGGGGTCAGCAGCAGCAGCAGCTGGTGTAGGGGTCAGCAGCAGCAGCAGCTGGTGTAGGGGTCAGCAGCAGCAGCTGGTGTAGGGGTCAGCAGCAGCAGCTGGTGGTGTAGGGTCAGCAGCAGCAGCTGGTGTATGGGTCAACAGCAGCAGCAGCTGGTGGTGTAGGGGTCAGCAGCAGCAGCAGCTGGTGGTGTAGGGGTCAGCAGCAGCAGCAGCTGGTGGTGTAGGGGTCAGCAGCAGCAGCAGCTGGTGGTGTAGGGGTCAGCAGCATCAGCAGCTGGTGGTGTAGGGGTCAGTAGCAGCAGCAGCTGGTGGTGTAGGGGTCAGCAGCAGCAGCAGCTGGTGGTGTAGGGGTCAGCAGCAGCAGCAGCTGGTGGTGTAGGGTCAGCAGCAGCAGCTGTTGTAGGGGTCAGCAGCAGCAGCAGCTGGTGGTGTAGGGGTCAGCAGCAGCAGCAGCTGGTGGTGTAGGGGTCAGCAGCAGCAGCAGCTGGTGGTGTAGGGGTCAGCAGCAGCAGCAGCTGGTGGTGTAGGGGTCAGCAGCAGCAGCAGCAGCTGGTGGTGTAGGGGTCAGCAGCAGCAGCAGCTGGTGGTGTAGGGGTCAGCAGTAGCAGCTGGTGTAGGGTCAGCAGCTGCTGGTGGTGTAGGGTCAGCAGCAGCAGCTGGTGTGGGGTCAGCAGCAGCTGGTGGTGTGGGGTCAGCAGCAGCTGGTGGTGTAGGGTCAGCAGCAGCTGGTGGTCTAGGGTCAGCAGCAGCATCTGGTGTAGGGTCAGCAGCAGCTGGTGTAGGGTCAGCAGCAGGTGGTGTAGGGTCAGCAGCAGCTGGTGTAGGGTCAGCAGCAGGTGGTGTAGGGTCAGCAGCAGCTGGTATAGAGTCAGCAGCAGCTGGTGTAGGGTCAGCAGCAGGTGGTGTAGGGTCAGCAGCAGCTGGTGGTGTAGGGTCAGCAGCAGCAGCAGCTGGTGTAGGGTCAGCAGCAGGTGGTGTAGGGTCAGCAGCAGCAGCTGGTGTAGGGTCAGCAACAGCAGGTGGTGTAGGGTCAGCAGCAGCAGCTGGTGGTGTAGGGTAAGCAGCAGCAGCTGGTGTAGGGTCAGCAGCAGGTGGTGTAGGGTCAGCAGCAGCAGCTGGTGTAGGGTCAGCAGCAGCAGGTGGTGTAGGGTCAGCAGCAGAAGCTGGTGTAGGGTCAGCAGCAGCAGCTGGTGTAGGGTCAGCAGCAGCAGGTGGTGTAGGGTCAGCAGCAGCAGCTGGTGGTGTAGGGTCAGCAGCAGCTGCTGGTGGTGTAGGGTCAGCAGCAGCTGGTGTAGGGGTCAGCAGCAGGTGGTGTGGGGTCAGCAGCAGGTGGTGTAGGGGTCAGCAGCAGGTGGTGTAGGGGTCAGCAGCAGCTGGTGTAGGGGTCAGCAGCAGGTGGTGTAGGGTCAGCAGCAGCAGCTGGTGGTGTAGGGGTCAGCAGCAGGTGGTGTAGGGGTCAGCAGCAGCTGGTGTAGGGGTCAGCAGCAGGTGGTGTAGGGTCAGCAGCAGCAGGTGGTGTAGGGTCAGCAGCAGGTGGTGTAGGGTCAGCAGCAGCAGCTGGTGGTGTAGGGTCAGCAGCAGCAGCTGGTGGTGTAGGGTCAGCAGCAGCTGGTGTAGGGGTCAGCAGCAGGTGGTGTGGGGTCAGCAGCAGCTTGTGGTGTAGGGTCAGCAGCAGCTGGTGTAGGGGTCAGCAGCAGGTGGTGTAGGGTCAGCAGCAGCAGCTGGTGGTGTAGGGGTCAGCAGCAGGTGGTGTAGGGGTCAGCAGCAGCTGGTGTAGGGGTCAACAGCAGGTGGTGTAGGGTCAGCAGCAGCTGGTGTAGGGTCAGCAGCAGCAGGTGGTGTAGGGTCAGCAGCAGCTGGTGTAGGGTCAGCAGCAGCAGCTGGTGTAGTGGGAGGAACAGTGACTGACAGCGGGTCTACAAGAGTGGCAGTGTTTACAGTAATGTCAGGGTCAGGAACTGAGGTGGAAGCTGAGGCCGAGGTGGGGAAGACTTCATCAGGCACGGTAATGGTCTGGAGACCGTCAGCCTCGTACAGGACGTTGACAGTCCTCACAAATTCACAGTAATTGGAGCCAGTAATTTTACTCGCTAAACATGTAATATAATATGTAGTGTTAAGGTCGGTGGAAGTAGCCGGTACCTGCCGTGGCGAAACCTGGGTCGACGATTGGCTGGAGTCTGGTGGTGATGAAGGCTGGGTCGGTGATTGGTTGACTGGCTGGCTGCCGGACTGCATGCTGGGTCCCCATTGGCTGGGACGCTGCTGGGCGGCTCCTTTTCCCGGGAGCTCCGAGAAAATGGCGGCTTGCAAGTAAATAATAAATAAATAAATATTTTTTTATTCGTGAAAAGTACATAGATAGTTGATTTACAAAGCTAATGTTGGATTTATAGATAGAGCAAATACATACAATACCTAAAGTCACTAATAGTATAGCGTTACAGGCAAGTTGAACGGTGAGGGAGCTCGGCGAGCCTCAGAAGCCCCTCCAGCTCTCGCAACTTCTTAATGTCATCATTGTGCACAGGACACAGATGAGGTATGGCAATATGGTCATCACCTACACAACGCGTGACGCGACACTGTTTATAGTGGTGGTCCTGGGCACTAACTCTGCACTTATTCACACTCTGAGGGCACTTCCTGGTCTCGTGAGAGTACTGGTAGCACTTGTAGCACTGGCTTCCCTCGTAATAACCTTCCATGTGTACTGAAGCAGGTGGTGTGTTGACGCCTAAGACCTAAATCCTGTGGTGGCGGCGGCCAGGTCCGCTGCGGCAGCTGTAGTGAAGGTAACCTCAAGATAACCTCAAGGTCACTATCAAGGTGGAGCGAGTGTGTTTGTTGTTGGTGGTGGTGATCTTGGCTGAGACAGCTGTCATGTTGACGTTTTCAGAGTTGATGTTGTCCAGGATGACGTCCACCTCGTGCTCGGTGATCCCCGAGCTGACTCTCCTAGCCAAGATGGTCCCTTCATAGTGTACAGACGTGGCGGCAGGTGTGAACAGGCGTTCAGGGTCGTCTTCAGAGGAGCCAGAGAGGACGACACCCTCGTCGTCCTGCTGGATATCGTCGGGTACGGTGTTGGTCGCGGCGGTGAGTGTTTCATCTCGTCCGAATGCGTGGTTCTCTAGGAACCTTAACTCTGAAGGTCATGGTACAGTGTGGCTAGTACCCGCGAGGACCCAGGAGCCGAGGCGAAGCGAAAATGTCCAAAGAGCTGGCAAGCAGGGATGGAAGAGGCACGCGAAGGATTTAGGAAAACATGAAGGAGGATTAGGAGGTTGGGCAAAGAGTGGGGAGGACTGGGTAGTGGCCCAACCACTTTGGCATTGAGAGTGATTATGGAGTGATATGAGTTGATATGTGAATTGATGGCGAGGGAAGACTGCACTCATAGATGATGATGGTGATTTATTTTTTATTTTTTTTTTATTAATGATTGCTGGGTGCCAGTAGCAGGAAGCTGTAGCTGTTGCACAACAGGAGGAGAGAAGTTGCCATGCGAGGACAGAGTTATAGTCTTGGTGCCACACCTGGAGAGCAGTGCTGTGGTGACTTGCAGATGTGGGGTTGTAGGTGATGTACACAATGATTTTGTCCTGGTTGGTAGAGATATTGGTGTCTGATGTTGACTTGTTAGTTCATAGTTCGTGCCTGTTAGATGTATAATGGTTCCCATTCCTCATCGTCCTCACGTGGTGGGTTACTAAGTATTCTGGGCCGTGGCTGACTCTCTGTTGTAGTGACATCCTCCTTGTACTGTGGGGGCTGGTCTCGTGTCTCATAGTTAATAGTGTTGTATACCGTAAAGGGATCGTCACCATGTGGTAAGTTGGTGTACTTCATTTTGTATACCTGCTTTACTGAGAGTTTGTGGAGACGTCTATTCAACGGTTCTATCTTTAATTGGATGTCGAGTCTGTCGGTCCGAATTTTCTCAGCAAGTGTCACTCCTGCTACAAATCTGAGTGCTCTATTTAGAGCCCTTTAAAGTTTCAACATATTTGACTGTTTAGTAAGAGCAAGCGGGATGTATGGGGTATTCCAGGATGGGTCGAATAAGCATTCTGTATAGATGTAGCTTCACATGCTGTGAATCTGCACAGCCGAGCTAGTTGTGCTTTGGCTAAGGCTACTTTCTTATTGATATGCTCAGTGGAATTCAAGTCTCGATATTACGTAGCCCAGAATTGTGGTGGAGTTCTGTACCTGTATTAACGTGCCACAATGTTGATGACCCCAAGTGTACTAGCCCAGCTGCCCACCGAGCACAGTTGAATCTTGTTAGAGTTTGTCACGATTTTCCAGTCTTGTTCCCAACTTGCTGTGGCTGCTAGTTCCTCTTTCGTCTTCCTTATGACTGAATGTTGTTTAGTTCCTTGGCCAGCAGGCATCCACGACACTACATGGATGACATCGTCCGCGAATTGAGTGATAATAGTGTCGTTATAAATAGGGTGTGGCAATAGGGCGTGGCAATAGAGCGTGGCAATATTGTGTGGCAATAGGGCGTGGTAATGGGGCGTGGCAAATCGTTTACAAAGAGATTGAAGAGGAGTGGGCTGATGCACGATCCCTGAGGAACTCCTGCTGTCGGGATAAAGGCTTCAGCTTCCTCATTGTTAAACATTGGAATTATTGTTCTATGGCTTAGAATTATTTGTACTAGTCTTAGGAGGGTCCAGTTGTGGTGTGGTAAGGATTGCAGCTTGAAGAGCAGACCATTATGCCATAGACTGTTAAAGGCCTTGTTGACATCTCTGGTTGCTATTAATGCTGTCTGGTGCTGTTTCCTGATACCGGCGTTCTGCCTCATAAATGATGTTGATGGCATGTTGCGTTGATCTGTGGTTCCTGAAACCAAACTGTTTTTCTGTATACAGATGGTGGTACTCCATGTAATAGTTAATACGATTTGACAGTATTTTCTCAAAGCACTTTCCTGTCGACTCCAACAGGGAGATAGGCCTATGGTTTCCAGTGACATGTCTGCTGTTGCCTGGCTTCGGGATAAATATCATTTTGGTAGTTTTAAATACTTGTGGGTAGTGGCCTGAGACGAGGATGGCGTTGAAGACATTGATCAGGGACTGCAGGTAGTTTAGAGGTAGACACATCAGTTGGTTGACTGTTATTCCTGACAAACCTGGCGCTTTGTTCCTCGTTTTCTTTAATACTTCTATCAGCTCCCGTAAGGTGATGGATCGAGTGATCGGGTGGTCAGGGTCGAGGAGTGCGGTGTCAACTAGAGGCCTGCTAGACAGGTTCTCCACATTTTCAGCAACTCATTGGTCGACTGTACGGTGGTTGTCATTGTTAATTTGGCTGTTGTTTTCTGTAAAGATTTCCTCCCAAACTAATCCCCTAAGATTAGCCTGCAGGTGTGCATCTTCCACTCTGGTGGTCATTGCCTCGTTGTTGTCATCAGTATATGTATAGCTGAGGAGCGACAGCGGCGTCTTTGACGATACTAGGAGTTGTCTGATCTTTCCCCAGACTCTGGCAGGTTCTCTCTTGTACTGGTTCGCTTGGTTGACTAGTGTACCCCAAATATGACGTTTGTGTAGGAGTGTGAGGCCTAAGACTTCACGTCTGAGGGACTGAATGATTTGGAGGGATGACTGGCCTGTTCGTAGGTGCCTCACACATTCTTGTTGGTAATGCCTCATTTTATCCTTGATCTCTCTGGTCGGTTTGTATTGCTGAATTATTCTGGTGTTAGTTAGGTCACAATTGGCCATAGTTGCTTCAGTGATGCGAGTATGAATGGAGGTAATTACTGCGTCAATATCCTGGACCGGTTGGTTGTCAAGATCAGCGGTTGGATCAGTGCCAAGGCACTCTATATATGGACGAAGTCGAAGTGTGGTTTAGATTGGGTCTGGGGCGTCCCAGAATTCTAAAGGGAGATGCTTGGAGGTGGAGAATAACAGGTATGTGATCTGAACCCACATCACTACCTGGGAGTATTCTACTGTGAAAGATATTGCATTCAACATTCGTCAGTATAATATCAGGTTTTTCTTGGTGGTTACCTACAAAGGTAACCACCAAGTAGGGTTACTTGGTTACTTTTAAAGTAGGGACCCAAGAAGGTTAAGTTCCTCGCTGTCATGAGGTTATATATTAGTCGACCATTTATGTCATCTCGTCCATTGGTGTCATTGAAAAATACTGCTGCATGGTGTGCATTAAAGTCCCCTGTATTGGGGAAAGGGGAAAGTCAAAACTGTATTGGTCCAAACACTCAGGTCTGATAGGAAAAAAATTACTGACTCCCAACGACCTGAAAGCACTAGTATGAAAAGCTATGATTTGTTCAGATCTGAAACCTATATCTATGGGCAGCACAAAACGTCCACTAGACTGTGCGACACAGTGGTTGCCAGGATCAGGTTGGGTTACCGTTACCTGTGGCAGGTGGCTGCAGGTGACGGGTCTCCCAATCCTGAGCACTCCAGGTGCAAACTCTGTGAGCAGGAACTACGGCATGATCTCCCGCACTACATCACCGAATGCCCAGTTATTAGACCTTTCAGACCCGTTGGCATGAGGTACCTGGAGCTTTGCAATTACTTTATTCACTCTCGTGTTCTTGATGATATCCTCACAGTGTACCCAAAATTTGCCAGTGCAGGCTACTAAACACAGGGCTCTGTATGACTAACCATCCTGTGAGATGGGGACTTTTAGTATCACTGCTGCCTTATTCACTCTTGTGTTGATGATATCCTCATAATGCACCCAGAGTCTACCAGTGCAGACCGCTTATCACATGCCTCTGTATGACTAACTATCCTGTGTGATGGGGATTTTTTAGCATCACGTAGCTAGCTTTTTGACACACTGTACTCCCCTTCATATAGTCTAGGGTAGCTGCACGAATGCTGATGTACCTAATGTATTAATAATAATAAAAAATTCAAGTCCCCTGCAAGGATCGTTGGGACATTTCTGTTGAGCACCTTGAGAATGGCTCTCGAGGGGATGGGGTGCTGGCCTGGGGAAATGTAGGCAGTTAAAATACCAAGTGGGCCATGATTCGTGACTATTTCCACAGCTAAGGAGCATATTTCCACAGCTAAGGAGCATATTTCCACAGCTAGGGAGCATATTTCCACAGCTAGGGGGCATATTTCCACAGCTAGGGAGCATATTTCCACAGCTAGGGAGCATATTTCCACAGCTAGGGAGCATATTTCCACAGCTAGGGAGCATATTTCCACAGCTAGGGAGCATATTTCCACAGCTAGGGAGCATATTTCCACAGCTAGGGAGCATATTTCCACAGCTAGGGAGCATATTTCCACAGCTAGGGAGCATATTTCCACAGCTAGGGAGCATATTTCCACAGCTAGGGAGCATATTTCCACAGCTAGGGAGCATATTTCCACAGCTAGGGAGCATATTTCCACAGCTAGGGAGCATATTTCCACAGCTAGGGAGCATATTTCCACAGCTAGGGGCATTTTCCTCTTGGAGGTAGATGTTGGTGAAGGAGCAGCCCAGCTTGATGAGCACCGCAACACCTCTATTATGCCCAGAGTTCCTTTCAGTGGTCGTGTATCCATGAAGTTTAATGTGTTGGTCTGGGCGTGCAGAAGTCTCGTTTAATAGGATGACTTCAGGGTGATAGTTACATGCTTCCAGCTCTAGTAAATATTTCTTGTTGAAAAAGTGCCTTATGTAAGTGCCTTATGTTAACTTGCATAATTGTAATCCCCATTAGTGTTTGATGTTTCTGAAGGGGTATGGTGACCTTTCAGGTGGCTTCTTTTGGTGGCCTTTTTTCTTAGCTGTCTGTACAGGTTTCGTTTCCCTTATCTGGTGTGCTTCCCCTGCCCCTCGCTTGTGCTCTGCTTCCTCTTCCTCTTCCGTTTCATCATCATCTTCGTCATCTTCATCTCCTGAGGCTTGTTCGTCTTCTACTACTTCAGTGGTCACTTGTGGAACTGTTTGTTTGTGAACGATGTGGGCGCCGGGCTGGGAGTGTCACAGTGGGCGCCGGGCTGGGAGTGTCACAGTGGGCGCTGGGCTGGGTGTGTCACAGTGGGCGCCGGGCTGGGAGTGTCACAGTGGGCGCCGGGCTGGGAGTGTCACAGTGGGCGCCGGGCTGGGAGTGTCACAGTGGGCGCCGGGCTGGGAGTGTCACAGTGGGCGCCGGGCTGGGAGTGTCACAGTGGGCGCCGGGCTGGGAGTGTCACAGTGGGCGCCGGGCTGGGAGTGTCACAGTGGGCGCCGGGCTGGGAGTGTCACAGTGGGCGCCGGGCTGGGAGTGTCACAGTGGGCGCCGGGCAGGGTGTGTCACAGTGGGCGCCGGGCAGGGTGTGTCACAGTGGGCGCCGGGCTGGGTGTGTCACAGTGGGCGCCGGGCAGGGTGTGTCACAGTGGGCGCCGGGCTGGGTGTGTCACAGTGGGCGCCGGGCTGGGTGTGTCACAGTGGGCGCCGGGCTGGGAGTGTCACAGTGGGCGCCGGGCAGGGTGTGTCACAGTGGGCGCCGGGCTGGGTGTGTCACAGTGGGCACCGGGCTGGGAGTGTCACAGTGGGCGCCGGGCTGGGTGTGTCACAGTGGGCGCCGGGCTGGGAGTGTCACAGTGGGCGCCGGGCAGGGTGTGTCACAGTGGGCGCCGGGCTGGGAGTGTCACAGTGGGCGCCGGGCTGGGAGTGTCACAGTGGGCGCCGGGCTGGGAGTGTCACAGTGGGCGCCGGGCAGGGTTTGTCACAGTGGGCGCCGGGCTGGGAGTGTCACAGTGGGCGCCGGGCTGGGTGTGTCACAGTGGGCGCCGGGCTGGGTGTGTCACAGTGGGCGCCGGGCTGGGAGTGTCACAGTGGGCGCCGGGCTGGGAGTGTCACAGTGGGCGCCGGGCTGGGAGTCTCACAGTGGGCGCCGGGCTGGGTGTGTCACAGTGGGCGCCGGGCTGGGTGTGTCACAGTGGGCGCCGGGCTGGGAGTGTCACAGTGGGCGCCGGGCAGGGTGTGTCACAGTGGGCGCCGGGCTGGGTGTGTCACAGTGGGCGCCGGGCTGGGAGTGTCACAGTGGGCGCCGGGCTGGGTGTGTCACAGTGGGCGCCGGGCTGGGAGTGTCACAGTGGGCGCCGGGCTGGGAGTGTCACAGTGGGCGCCGGGCTGGGAGTGTCACAGTGGGCGCCGGGCTGGGTGTGTCACAGTTGGCGCCGGGCTGGGTGTGTCACAGTGGGCGCCGGGCTGGGAGTGTCACAGTGGGCGCCGGGCTGGGAGTGTCACAGTGGGCGCCGGGCAGGGTGTGTCACAGTGGGCGCCGGGCTGGGAATGTCACAGTGGGCGCCGGGCTGGGTGTGCCACAGTGGGCGCCGGGCAGGGTGTGTCACAGTGGGCGCCGGGCAGGGAGTGTCACAGTGGACGCCGGGCTGGGTGTGTCACAGTGGACGCCGGGCAGGGTGTGTCACAGTGGACGCCGGGCTGGGTGTGTCACAGTGGACGTCGGGCTGGGAGTGTCACAGTGGGCGCCGGGCTGGGAGTGTCACAGTGGACGCCGGGCTGGGAGTGTCACAGTTGACGCCGGGCTGGGAGTGTCACAGTGGGCGCCGGGCTGGGAGTGTCACAGTGGGCGCCGGGCTGGGTGTGTCACAGTGGGCGCCGGGCCGGGTGTGTCACAGTGGGCGCCGGGCTGGGTGTGTCACAGTGGGCGCCGGGCTGGGAGTGTCACAGTGGGCGCCGGGCTGGGAGTGTCACAGTGGGCGCCGGGCTGGGAGTGTCACAGTGGGCGCCGGGCTGGGAGTGTCACAGTGGGCGCCGGGCTGGGAGTGTCACAGTGGGCGCCGGGCTGGGAGTGGCACAGTGGGCGCCGGGCTGGGTGTGTCACAGTGATACCTGGTTGATACCTGGTTGATGGGGTTCTGGGAGTTCTTCTACTCCCCAAGCCCGACCCGAGGCCAGGCTTGACTTGTGAGAGTTTGGTCCACCAGGCTGTTGCTTGGAGCGGCCCGCAGGCCCACATACGCACCACAGCCCGGTTGGTCCGGCACTCCTTGGAGGAATAAATCTAGTTTCCTCTTGAAAATGTCCACGGTTGTTCCGGCAATATTTCTTATGCTTGCTGGGAGGACGTTGAACAACCGCGGACCTCTGATGTTTATACAGTGTTCTCTGATTGTGCCTATGGCACCTCTGCTCTTCACTGGTTCTATTCTACATTTACTTCCATATCGTTTACTCCAGTACGTTGTTATTTTACTGTGTAGATTTGGTACTTGGCCCTCCAGTATCTTCCAGGTGTATATTATTTGATATCTCTCTCGTCTTCTTTCTAGTGAGTACATTTGGAGGGCTTTGAGACGATCCCAATAATTTAGGTGCTTTATTGCATCTATGCGTGCCGTATATGTTCTCTGTATTCCCTCTATTTCAGCAATCTCTCCTGCTCTGAAGGGGGAAGTGAGTACTGAGCAGTACTCAAGACGGGACAACACAAGTGACTTGAAGAGTACAACCATTGTGATGGGATCCCTGGATTTGAAAGTTCTCGTAATCCATCCTATCATTTTTCTGGCTGTCGCAATATTTGCTTGGTTATGCTCCTTAAACGTTAGGTCGTCAGACATTATTATTCCCAAATCCTTTACATGCTGTTTTCCTACTATGGGTACATTTGATTGTGTTTTGTACTCTGTATTATGTTTAAGGTCCTCATTTTTACCGTACCTGAGTACCTGGAATTTATCACTGTTAAACATCATGTTATTTTCTGATGCCCAGTCGAAAACTTTATTAATATCAGCTTGAAGTTTTTCAATATCCTCAGCCGAGGTAATTTTCATACTGATTTTTGTGTCATCTGCAAAGGATGATACGAAGCTGTGACTTGTATTTTTGTCTATATCTGATATGAGAATAAGGAAAAGCAGCGGTGCAAGGACTGTACCCTGAGGTACAGAGCTTTTCACTGCACTTGGACTCGATTTTATATGGTTGACAGTTACTCGCTGAGTCCTGTTTGACAGAAAACTGAGTATCCAGCGTCCTACTTTACCGGTTATTCCCATTGACTTCATTTTGTGTGCTATCACGCCATGGTCACATTTATCGAAAGCCTTTGCGAAGTCCGTGTATATCACATCAGCATTCTGTTTCTCTTCTAATGCCTCAGTGACTTTGTCGTAGTGCTCAAGTAGCTGTGAGAGGCACGATCTTCCCGCTCGAAATCCATGTTGGCCTGGGTTGTGAAGGTCATTGGTCTCCATGAAATTGGTGACCTGACTCCTAATCACTCTCTCAAATACTTTTATGATGTGCTATGTTAGTGCAACTGGTCTATAATTTTTTGCCAATGCTTTGCTCCCTCCCTTGTGTAGAGGGGCTATGTCTGCTACTTTAAGTGCATCTGGTATCTCCCCCGTGTCCAAGCTCTTCCTCCACACTATACTGAGTGCCTGTGCTACCGGCACTTTGCATTTCTTTATAAATATTGAATTCCATGAGTCTGGACCTGGGGCCGAGTGCATGGGCATGTTTTCAATTTATTTTTCAAAATTTAGTGCGCTCGTGTTTATATCAGTTATATTTACAGGGGTTTGAATATCCCGCATAAAGAAATTGTCTGGATCTTCCACCTTCATGTTGTTTATTGGAGTGCTAAACATGTCCTCATACTGCTTTTTTAGGATTTCACTAATTTCTTTGTCATCCTCCGTGTATGAACCTTCACTTGTACGAATAGGTCCAATACTGGCAGTGGTTTTTGCTTTTGATTTCGCATATGAGAAGAAATATTTTGGATTTTTCTTTATTTCCTGAATGGCTTTCTGTTCTAATTGCCTTTCTTCAGTTTTATATGAGTGTTTCAATTTCCGCTCGATTTCTTCAATCTCCCTATTTAAATTATTCCTTCTTTGACGGGAAATTCGTGTCTGCATAAGCAGTTCCGTTATTTTTTTTCTGCGTTTATAGTGTCGTCTGCGTTCTCTTTCTACGTTAGATCTCTTTCTGGCTTTCCTCAAAGGAACATGTTTCAGACAGACTTGATACGCTTCTGAAGTCAGTTTTTCTATTCCTTCTGTAAGACTTGTATTACTTAGAACAGTTCCCCATGGAATGTTTGTAAGTTCCCTGTTTATTATCTCCCAGTCTATCCTTTAATTATTAAAATTGAATTTACTGAATAGCCCCTCTCGCTTTATCAACGTTTTAGGTCTATTCTGAGTATTGATGGTCGTTTGCACTTCAATGAGCTTGTGATCTGAATATGTGGTATCTGATATCGTAATGTCTCTGATAACGTCTTCATTGTTCGTAAAGACCAGATCTAGAATATTTTCATTTCTCGTTGGCTCCGATATCTGCTGATTGAGTAAAAATTGGTCACAGAATCTAAGTAGTTCTCTAATCTGTGGTTGGTTAGGTCCTGATAGAGTTCCTGGTATAATATTATTGTTTGCTATTTTCCACCTGAGACTAGGCAAGTTGAAGTCACCTAGGAAGATAATATCAGGTATCGGGTTCTCCAAATTATCAAGGCTATTCTCTATTTTGCTTATCTGTTCTGTGAATTCCTCAGCCGTTGCATCTGGCGGTTTGTATATTAGTATAATCACTAAATTTATTTTCTCTATTTTTAATCCCAGTACCTCTACCACCTCATTTGTAACGTTTAGGAGCTCCGAGCATACAAGGTCTTCCCTAATATGCAGACCCACTCCTCCATGTGACCTAATTTTCCTATCACACCTGTATAGGTTATATCCTGGAATCCAGATCTCACTGTCCAACAATTCCCCTGCATGGGTTTCTGTGAAAGCTCCAAATACTGCATTTGACTCCGTGAGGAGGCCATTTATGAACTGTACTTTGTTGTTTGTTCTTGTTTTCAGTCCTTGTATGTTGGCAAAGATGAATGAGGTTACTCTGTTAGTGATAGTTTGAATGGGAGACTTTTTCGGCAAGTCCATTATTCGTGGACATAATGAGTTTGTTCTGACCAGTACTGATTGTTGTAGGGCAGTTGTCGCCGGGCTGGGTGTGTCACAGTGGGCGCCGGGCTGGGAGTGTCACAGTGGGCGCCGGGCAGGGTGTGTCACAGTGGGCGCCGGGCAGGGTGTGTCACAGTGGGCGCCGGGCTGGGTGTGTCACAGTGGGCGCCGGGCTGGGTGTGTCACAGTGGGCGCCGGGCAGGGTGTGTCACAGTGGGCGCCGGGCTGGGTGTGTCACAGTGGGCGCCGGGCTGGGTGTGTCACAGTGGGCGCCGGGCAGGGTGTGTCACAGTGGGCGCCGGGCTGGGAGTGTCACAGTGGGCGCCGGGCTGGGTGTGTCACAGAGGGCGCCGGGCTGGGAGTGTCACAGTGGGCGCCGGGCTGGGTGTGTCACAGAGGGCGCCGGGCTGGGAGTGTCACAGTGGGCGCCGGGCTGGGTGTGTCACAGTGGGCGCCGGGCTGGGTGTGTCACAGAGGGCGCCGGGCTGGGAGTGTCACAGTGGGCGCCAGGCTGGGTGTGTCACAGTGGGCGCCGCGCAGGGAGTGTCACAGTGGGCGCCGGGCAGGGTGTGTCACAGTGGGCGCCGGGCTGGGTGTGTCACAGTGGGCGCCGGGCTGGGAGTGTCACAGTTGGCGCCGGGCAGGGTGTGTCACAGTGGGCGCCGGGCAGGGTGTGTCACAGTGGACGCCGGGCTGGGAGTGTCACAGTGGGCGCCGGGCTGGGTGTGTCACAGTGGGCGCCGGGCAGGGTGTGTCACAGTGGGCGCCGGGCTGGGAGTGTCACAGTGGGCGCCGGGCTGGGTGTGTCACAGAGAGCGCCGGGCTGGGAGTGTCACAGTGGGCGCCGGGCTGGGTGTGTCACAGTGGACGCCGGGCTGGGAGTGTCACAGTGGGCGCCGGGCTGGGTGTGTCACAGTGGGCGCCGGGCTGGGAGTGTCACAGTGGGCGCCGGGCTGGGTGTGTCACAGAGGGCGCCGGGCTGGGAGTGTCACAGTGGGCGCCGGGCTGGGTGTGTCACAGTGGGCGCCGGGCTGGGAGTGTCACAGTGGACGCCGGGCTGGGTGTGTCACAGTGGGCGCCGGGCAGGGTGTGTCACAGTGGACGCCGGGCTGGGAGTGTCACAGTGGGCGCCGGGCTGGGAGTGTCACAGTGGGCGCCGGGCTGGGTGTGTCACAGTGGGCGCCGGGCTGGGAGTGTCACAGTGGGCGCCGGGCTGGGTGTGTCACAGAGGGCGCCGGGCTGGGAGTGTCACAGTGGGCGCCGGGCTGGGTGTGTCACAGTGGGCGCCGGGCTAGGTGTGTCACAGAGGGCGCCGGGCTGGGAGTGTCACAGTGGGCGCCAGGCTGGGTGTGTCACAGTGGGCGCCGCGCAGGGAGTGTCACAGTGGGCGCCGGGCAGGGTGTGTCACAGTGGGCGCCGGGCTGGGTGTGTCACAGTGGGCGCCGGGCTGGGAGTGTCACAGTTGGCGCCGGGCAGGGTGTGTCACAGTGGGCGCCGGGCAGGGTGTGTCACAGTGGACGCCGGGCTGGGAGTGTCACAGTGGGCGCCGGGCTGGGTGTGTCACAGTGGGCGCCGGGCAGGGTGTGTCACAGTGGGCGCCGGGCTGGGAGTGTCACAGTGGGCGCCGGGCTGGGTGTGTCACAGAGAGCGCCGGGCTGGGAGTGTCACAGTGGGCGCCGGGCTGGGTGTGTCACAGTGGACGCCGGGCTGGGAGTGTCACAGTGGGCGCCGGGCTGGGTGTGTCACAGTGGGCGCCGGGCTGGGAGTGTCACAGTGGGCGCCGGGCTGGGTGTGTCACAGAGGGCGCCGGGCTGGGAGTGTCACAGTGGGCGCCGGGCTGGGTGTGTCACAGTGGGCGCCGGGCTGGGAGTGTCACAGTGGACGCCGGGCTGGGTGTGTCACAGTGGGCGCCGGGCAGGGTGTGTCACAGTGGACGCCGGGCTGGGAGTGTCACAGTGGGCGCCGGGCTGGGAGTGTCACAGTGGGCGCCGGGCTGGGTGTGTCACAGTGGGCGCCGGGCTGGGAGTGTCACAGTGGGCGCCGGGCTGGGTGTGTCACAGAGGGCGCCGGGCTGGGAGTGTCACAGTGGGCGCCGGGCTGGGTGTGTCACAGTGGGCGCCGGGCTGGGAGTGTCACAGTGGACGCCGGGCTGGTACTCTCTAGGACTCTCTGACCAAACTAAGTTCCAAAGGGTAACGAAGGACACTACAGCCGAATTAAAAGCAAAGGTCAACAAACTGATCGAAACTGTGAACGCCAAGAAATCCGGACTCCACCTGCCAAAGATCATTGGGGAATATAAACCTGGATATGCGTATGGAAATGTCAAGACACACAAGCCTGGAAACCCACTTCGGCCAATCATTAGCCAGATACCCACACCCACGTACAGACTGGCGAACCGACTCAACGGCCTGCTGACTCCTTATGTTCCTTGCGCCTTCAGCCTGAAGTCTCCAAAGGAATTTGTTGACTTACTGCAGGGCACACGGGCCACAGGGATAAGAGCCTCGTTGGACGTAGAATCGCTGTTTACCAACGTACCTGTGGACGAGACAATCGGGATGATAGCCGACAGAGTGTATCGTGATCCAGCCTGTACTCCTCTTGACATACCAGAAAACATTCTAAGGAAACTACTCCAAGCTTGTACTAAAGAGGCACCCTTGTTGAGCCCGGATGGGCACATGTATAAGAAAGTAGATGGGGTCGCCATGGGTTCTCCCCTAGGTGTCCTGTTTGCGAA
>NW_027189572.1:50000-65000 GCF_040958095.1 Procambarus clarkii | reverse complement strand
TGGTGTAAACATTAGCATTTTGTGGTGTAAACATTAGGATTTATGTGGTGTAAACATTAGCATTTTGTGGTGTAAACATTAGCATTTATGTGGTGTAAACATTAGCATTTATGTGGTGTAAACATTAGGGTTTATGTGGTGTAAACAGAGACGGACTGGTGGCGACAGTAAAGGCGTCAATATAGGCTTGATGCATTGCGTTTATGCTTTTTGTTGTCACTGCTTCTCCTCTTCTCTATTATTATAAACAATCCTACACCTTAATAACAATAACGAGGCACAAGCAGTTGTTACAAAATTAATTGTTTCTGGCTTATAAACTTCCGTTTAAGCACAAGGGACGTCTTCGCGTGGCAATGTTTACAATCTCTCTGGCTAGCGTCGTCTCCCCCGGTGTTCGTGAGACAAGTAGCCGTCTACACCTCTGGCTAGCGTCGTCTTCCCCGGTGTTCGTGAGACAAGTAGCCGTCTACACCTCTGGCTAGCGTCGTCTCCCCCGGTGTTCGTGAGACAAGTAGCCGTCTACACCTCTGGCTAGCGTCGTCTTCCCCGGTGTTCGTGAGACAAGTAGCCGTCTACACCTCTGGCTAACGTCGTCTCCCCCGGTGTTCGTGAGACAAGTAGCCGTCTACACCTCTGGCTAGCGTCGTCTTCCCCGGTGTTCGTGAGACAAGTAGCCGTCTACACCTCTGGCTAACGTCGTCTCCCCCGGTGTTCGTGAGACAAGTAGCCGTCTACACCTCTGGCTAGCGTCGTCTCCCCCGGTGTTCGTGAGACAAGTAGCCGTCTACACCTCTGGCTAGCGTCGTCTCCCCCGGTGTTCGTGAGACAAGTAGCCGTCTACACCTCTGGCTAGCGTCGTCTCCCCCGGTGTTCGTGAGACAAGTAGCCGTCTACACCGGATTCACGAAATATTTATATTTTCGACACGCTATTCTTAATTTTTATAGATAATATTTAGCGGTATGCAGTTATTATTCCTTTCTTTAGGATCATGTTGTCTTTCTTGAATAGTGGTTATATCTTAGTGTTCTTATGAGAATGTGGATTTTCTCATGTTTGGATTCAGACGCCTATAGTGTCGAAAACGGCTCGGATTGCAGTTGTTGTTGTTGTTAGAGGAGGAAGCCTCGTGGATCTGTTCTATATATACAGCTTAGGTCGACTGCTAGCAGCCGTGGAGTGAGGACGTTTACCGACCCTCCGTGGCTGTTGGAGTTGTTTACTGTTTTGGTCGCCAGGTGTTGTGGGCGTCTCTGCCCTACCAGTTTTGTTGCCTGCCTGGCTGCGTTGACGTGGCAGTTCTGACATGGGGGCCATCTTCCTCCTGTTCAGCGTGTGAACTCCGTGGGCCTGGAGTTCACTTGTAAGGCTGGTTATCCGACCATCGAGATGGTGATGTGTGACATGCTTCGTGTCCCGGTGGAAGCTGTTTACGGTGTGGAGCTAGTTACGGGCGTGGGGGAGGACGAGTACCGGGACTTCCTCCGTCGGTACGGGGGGCGTACGTTGCCGTTGCCAGACGATGCCGGCTCTGTGGCGATTTCGGACCGCAGTGGTGCCCTGACTTATGTCAGTGTCCATGGTGCGCCCCTGGAGTTCCCTGATGACCTCCTCCGGCGTTACTTCGGGGGTTTTGGTACTGTTGTCAGCGTGCGGGTGAACACGCTCTCCTCGGGGCGGTATGCTGGGTGGCGTACAAACATTCCCACGTTGGGGATGCGCCTGCGGTCGGATATACCTTCTTCTGTCCGGCTTATGGGGTACTACGTCCGGGTGTATTATGGCCGGCAGCCTCGTACCTGTTTCCGGTGTGGCCTGTTGGGGCATCAGGCTGCCAGGTGCTCTGAGGCCCCTGCTGCTCCTGTCAACTTGTTCCGCGACGAGGATTTCCCGCCGCTCCCTCTGGAGGCAGTCTCCGGTGATGTTGATGAGGTGGTGCGCGTCCCGTCTGCTGCTGCAGCTTCCCCGGCTGCGCCTGCCGTTCCTCCGGTTGTTGCCGTCCCTCTTCCGGTTGTTGCCGTCCCTCCTCCGGTTGTTGCCGTCCCTCCTCCGGTTGTTGCCGTCCCTCCTCCGGTTGTTGCCGTCCCTCCTCCGGTTGTTGCCGTCCCTCCTCCGGTTGTTGCCGTCCCTCCTCCGGTTGTTGCCGTCCCTCCTCCGGTTGTTGCCGTCCCTCCTCCGGTTGTTGCCGTCCCTCCTCCGGTTCTTGAGGTACCGTCGGTTGGTCTGCCTGATCCTGTCGCTGTCCCAGCTGCTCCCGTGGCCCTCCCTGGAGCTCCCTGTGTGACGTCACTGTCTTCTCCCTCGTCTTCTGATGCTGCGCCTGGCCCTGTGTCCGTGACTCGGGTCCCGGATGTGCTGGGTGCTGGGGTGGCTGCGGAGCCTCCTGCTGTGTGTGGCCCGGTTCCCCCTGTGGTAGAGGCTGCTGCCGTCCTGGCATCGGTTCCTTCGGCTCGTGGTACCCGTGTTTCTGGGTCACTTACCGGCTGTGACGATATCCGGCCGGTGCCCAAACGTTCCCGGCGTTCGTCTTCTTCCTGGGCCGACGTTGGTGACTTCAGTGACTGTGGGGCTTCAGATGTTGACAGTGTGGATACGGATGCGTCGATGTCTCCGCGGTTCGTGGTGGCGGAGGTCCATGTGCCTGCCGGTGCTGGTGCCTGTGTCTCGGACGTGCCTTCGGTTCTTTCTCCGCCGGGGGACTCTCCACAGTGGGGGGTGGTGGCTCCCGCTGCCAGGGATGGTGTGGACTCTGGTGCTGGGCGTGGCCTGGTGGTGACGTTACGGAAGGATGCGTGCCGTCCGGGTTCCCTGCTGTCGTCTGGTGGTGTGCCCGGGGCCACGGGTACCCCTGTGGTGCGGGTGCGCGTTGGGGCCCTGGGGGACGTGTTGCTGGCGTCTGTGATGCCACCGGGTCACTGGTCGAAGATTGCCGAGTAACTGCTGTCTGACGGACCGGAGTGCTTTCGTGGGGGGCAAGTTCCCTTCCTGTGGGGGCGAGTGGCGACTTCTCGCCTCATGAGTACTACCATCTGGGTCCCCAGTTTGCAGGTGTTTGTTGCCCTGGTTCCGGATGTTATGGCGTCACCGGTGGATGGACGAGACCCTTGGCAATGGGTGCTCTGGGAGGCGTTCAATGTAAGGTTCCCTCGGGCCAAGTTCCCGGGCAAGTATGTGCTCTGATTTCTTGTGTGTTTGCTCTATGACGTGCTGTGTGCCCTTCTGGCTGTTTGTTTGCCCTGTTCTATTATGTGCTTCTGCCTCTCCCTTTGTGCGTAGCTTTGCCGTGTGGCATATTAGTTTCTAGTGCTTGGAGCCACTCGTTTCGCGTTTTGGTTTGGCGTTTCGCCTTTTCTGGCTTTGCGATTCACCCTTCACGGGTACGCCGGGGCACATCCGATCCCACGATCGTCGTCGCCCCTAACTCAACAACAACATATATACAGCTTAAACCACGTGGTCTCTCTTCCTTCCAGTCATCTGTAGATATAAACCTACAATTCCTGTATAACAGGCTATGTGTTTTGTTTACATATATGTGTGTGTGTGCGTAACTACCTAAATGTACTTACATGACGATAGCTACGCTCGTGGTGTCCAGTCTGGATTTATATTACAATAAATGTATAACTTGAGAATAATTTCTGTTTAGGACAAAGGTTCATTTCCCTGTTTGTCAGTAGGCTATCACTGAAACCGTAATATGCTTTCGGACCATCGCAAATACTTAGATAACTACCGAGGTGGTCTGAGAGGGAGGTTCGTGTATGCTTCCCAGTGTGTACGTGTGGGCGTACATATGTGCGGACGTACGTACGTGCGGGTATACGTATGTGCGGGCGTACATATGTGCTGGAATGCGTCTATTACGCCCGAGTGTTTATTGATGAACACTCATGGGTTTGGCGGTGCAATGAGTCCATGGAAGGCATGAGTATGTGGGCGGCATGAGTATGTGGGCGGCATGAGTGTGTTGGCCAAATATGAGTGTGTGTGTATGTGTACCTCACGAGTGTCATGAGGCATAGGAGCGTGGGTGACAGGCTCGCAGACGGCACATGTGCCTGTGCAGCATACTCATATGGGAAGCATAGACGTGAGGGCAGCATACATGAGGGCTTCATACACACGTCACACACACACCTGCTAGCGGCATACAAGTGTGTGTGAGGCACTCAGATGTAGGGGGGGGGGGGAGGTGAGTGCCACTGGCCTCAGATGGCAGATGAGGAGTTATGAGGAAAGGGCAGATGTGTGGGGGGGGGGGGTCCTGGAGTGAAGAGGCAGGTGGATGAGGATGAAAGTGTAGGTGGATGAGGGGGAAGGGGAGGGGGTGAGGGGAAACTACTGTGGACCCTCTCACCTGCTGACATTTCACACCAACCTCCACCCACTCACTCACCCCTCTCACAGTCCATTCACTCTCACTCACCCTCTCTTACAGTCCAATCACTCTCACTCACCCTCTCTCACAGTCCCCTCACTCTCACTCACCCTCTCTCACAGTTCACTCACTCTCACTCACCCCCCAAAACCACATATTTCTAAACACCCAGCCTCATATGTACCAATATCACATGCCACACCCGTCATCTCACACATCATCGTCATTTCCCCCCCCCTAGTATCTGTGGTCCTCCACACCTACATGATCTCCCACACCTGCACCAACACCCACACCTGTGTCTCCTCCCACACCTGAGTGACCCACACTAACCTGAGACAAAGCCTTTAACAGCCGCGTGGTGAGACAGTCGGAGTGGCTGTAGGCGGCCCAGCTCCTCCCTCCCCCCCTCCCCCTCCCCACACTCATGACAGACAGCTCAGTAATCTCAACATATCCACCAAAATAATAATTTATTGCAAATAAGGAAAGCAATAGAAAATTAGGAAGAATCAGCAGGACCAACAAAAAACGAAATTGGTTTGTTGTTTATGCAAATGGTAGGCACCCACAAACCTTCACGCCGTTTTCTATGACACGGAGTAAAGTAATGAGTAATTTATAGTCTATAGATTCTAAGTACAACATTATGAAAAGTCTTGTTACTTCTGATGAGATAACTAAGCCTTTTTATGAGGGAAAATGGGTAAGGGTAGAACTAATTATTTTGAAATGTTCATTGGGCGGAGTTGTTAGAATAGTGTTGTGAGGGGGAAGAGGCTACTGGAGACATTCTCCATGTCTGCTACAAGTACATCTGTGGCTGCACATGTCATCCTTACATTGACGCTTGTCTTTAAGGCCTAAGGCCTATCTGCAAGGTTCTTAAGGTGACCACAAGTATACTGGACTAAAGTATACTCTCAGTATACAGCAAAAAAGGGGAGTTATACTTCTCAGTGTATATATATATATCCACATCTATCGTTATGGTGTATTTTTAGACCGTTAAATAATTAAATTTTAAATCCCTACCTCCTTTCAAATTTGAACCATGACGTTTAACGGTATTGTCAACCGTCAAATAATTCAATTTCAAATGTCTTCCCGCTACTTGTTCTATTTGGGTGTTGGTGTCCATGCTTCTAATATTGCTGGGTTTGGTTCATACACTTTAGCCACTACACCAAAATAAAAGTGGGTTGGAAGAGCTACAGTTGTATTTTAAAATTTATCTTATATATATTTTAAGGTGTGGAGTCTCTTGGGGCCTCTATCTCTTTCACTCTTCACGCTGAAGCTGTTTTTGTTCCTTCATGTTAAAGCTGTCTTTGTTTCTTGACGCTGAAGCTGTTTTTGTTCCTTCATGTTAAAGCTGTCTTTGTTTCTTGGCTCTGAAGCTGTTTTTGTTCCTTCATGTTAAAGCTGTCTTTGTTTCTTGACGCTGAAGCTGTTTTTGTTCCTTCATGCTAAAGCTGTCTTTGTTTCTTGGCGCTGAAGCTGTTTTTGTTCCTTCATGCTAAAGCTGTTTTTGTTCCTTCATGCTAAAGCTGTTTTTGCTCCTTCATGCTAAAGCTGTCTTTGTTTCTTGGCGCTGAAGCTGTTTTTGTTTCTTGGCGCTGAAGCTGTTTTTGTTTCTTGACGCTGAAGCTGTTTTTGTTCCTTCATGTTAAAGCTGTTTTTGTTTCTTGGCGCTGAAGCTGTTTTTGTTCCTTCATGTTAAAGCTGTTTTTGTTTCTTGGCGCTGAAGCTGTTTTTGTTCCTTCATGCTAAAGCTGTTTTTGTTTCTTGGCGCTGAAGCTGTTTTTGTTCCTTCATGCTAAAGCTGTTTTTGTTCCTTCATGCTAAAGCTGTTTTTGTTCCTTCATGCTAAAGCTGTTTTTGTTTCTTGACGCTGAAGCTGTTTTTGTTCCTTCATGCTAAAGCTGTTTTTGTTTCTTGGCGCTGAAGCTGTTTTTGTTTCTTGACGCTGAAGCTGTTTTTGTTCCTTCATGCTGAAGCTATTTTTGTTCCTTCATGCTAAAGCTGTTTTTGTTCCTTCATGCTAAAGCTGTTTTTGTTTCTTGACGCTGAAGCTGTTTTTGTTCCTTCATGCTAAAGCTGTTTTTGTTTCTTGACGCTGAAGCTGTTTTTGTTCCTTCATGCTAAAGCTGTTTTTGTTTCTTGGCGCTAAAGCTGTTTTTGTTCCTTCATGCTAAAGCTGTTTTTGTTCCTTCACGCTAAAGCTGTTTTTGTTTCTTGGCGCTGAAGCTGTTTTTGTTTCTTGACGCTGAAGCTGTTTTTGTTCCTTCATGCTGAAGCTGTTTTTGTTCCTTCATGCTAAAGCTGTCTTTGTTTCTTGGCGCTGAAGCTGTTTTTGTTCCTTCATGCTAAAGCTGTTTTTGTTTCTTGGCGCTAAAACTGTTTTTGTTCCTTCATGCTAAAGCTGTTTTTGTTCCTTCACGCTAAAGCTGTTTTTGTTTCTTGGCGCTGAAGCTGTTTTTGTTTCTTGACGCTGAAGCTGTTTTTGTTTCTTGACGCTGAAGCTGTTTTTGTTTCTTGACGCTGAAGCTGTTTCTTCACGCTAAAACAGTCTGTCTTTCACCCTATTATTTGTTTTGTATAACCTTTTACTTGCAAATGCTACCAATAATTAAGTCTTAATTTCCTTCAAATATATGTTTTTAAGCAATGATTATTATGCATGGCAATGGGGAAAAAAAGTATGGCAATGGGGAAAAAAAGTATGGCAATGGGGGTAAAAAAGTATGGCAATGGGGGTAAAAAAGTATGGCAATAGGGTAAAAAAAAAGTATGGCAATAGGGTAAAAAAAGTATGGCAATAGGGTAAACAAGTATGGCAATAGGGTAAAAAAAGTATGGCAATAGGGTAAAAAAAAAGTATGGCAATAGGGTAAACAAGTATGGCAATAGGGTAAAAAAAGTATGGCAATTGGGTAAAAAAAGTAAAGTATGGCAATGGGGCTAAAAATGCATGTGCATAGGTAAAACAGTGTTGGTAAACTCATGGCAATGTTGCAAACAATTATACTAAGATGGTTTTATGCTGTTGCATCTGCCACGAGCTGTGTTGCCCTCAGCCTGGACCTGCGGGGGGGGGGGGGTCTTTAAGATCACTAAGACAGTCTTTACTAAGTCTTGGATGGACGGTGTCCAGTTCAGCCTTAAGTGAGTCAGCCTTTTGGATGACGCCAGCAGCCAGTGAGTCATATTAGAGTCGTAGATTAACGCCCATACGCACACACACACAGCCGGTGGCCAGGTGGACAGCACGCTGGACACGTGATCGTGTGGTAACGGGTTCGATCCCGGGCGCCGGCGAGAAACGATGGGCAGAGTTTCTTTTACCCTGAATGCCTCTGTTACCTAGCAGTAAATAGGTACCTGGGAGTTAGACAGCTGCTACGGGCTGCTTCCTGTGTGTGTGTGTATGTGTGTGTGTACTCACCTAGTTGTGTTTGCGGGGGTTGAGCTCTGGCTCTTTGGTCCCTCCTCTCAACCGTCAATCAACAGGTGTACAGATTCCTGAGCCTATTGGGCTCTAGACAGAAGACAGAAGAGTTAGGGGGGGACATGATTACCACATTTAAGATTCTGAAGGGAATTGATAGGGTAGATAAAGACAGTCTATTTAGCACAAGGGGACACAGGTGGAAACTGAGTGCCCAAATGAGCCACAGAGATATTTGAAAGAACTTTTTTAGTGTCAGAGTGGTTGACAAATGGAATGCATTAGGAAGTGATGTGGTGGAGGCTGACTCCATACGGGACCAAAGAGCCAGAGCTCAACCCCCGCAAACACAACTAGGTGAGTACAACTAGGTGAGTACACACACACACACACACACACACACACATGTCAGTTAGCCTAAATTCTCCAATATTCATCCATAACACTGCCTCACGGGACTGCAACCTTATCAAACAAAGCTGTCTGGTATTTCTAACTGTCAACACAAATTAACAACTTAACATATCAATCATTGCAACTGTTGATAAATAGACACTAACTAACCTTGCTATGAGATATAAATACAAGTGCCAAATTTGATTCAGAAGGCAACTCCAGCGTGGCCTAGTCGGATAGAACAAGTTCCTAATCCGGATAGACCTGCGTTCGAGCCTGTCGGAACGGTTGCAAGTACAGGGCACAGATTTATCTGTGTGTCCCCTCCTGTAGGAGCATCAGTTTCGATAGATTCTCTGGATAGCCGAAGATTGATTGACCGACTCCTTGGAATGTGGGGAAGGGTTGAAGTCCGGGGGGCCACGGACGGATACCTGGATCCACTGACCTCGGGCAGGTCTTTCAATCCACCTGGATTTCAGGTGGGGAGAAGGGAGGCAATTTGGGTCGACACAAATTTGGGTCCTGGACCCAAAACCCCTTGGATACACGGACACGGACACTCACACGGACACGCACACGGACACTCATGGACTCTGACACGAACCGAAGGTTGGTGTCAGATAATAAGAAGGGAGTTGATAATGTAATAAGGTTGTATAATAATAATATAATATATAATAATAATAATATAATATAATATATAATAATAATAATAATATAATAATAATAATATAATAATAATAATAATATAATAACATAATTAGGTTGGTTAGGTTGGTTGGTTAGGTTAGGTCGGTTGGTTAGGTTAGGTCGGTTGGTTAGGTTAGGTCGGTTGGTTAGGTTAGGTCGGTTGGTTAGGTTAGGTCGGTTGGTTAGGTTAGGTCGGTTGGTTGGTTAGGTCGGTTGGTTAGGTTAGGTCGGTTGGTTGGTTAGGTCGGTTGGTTGGTTAGGTCGGTTGGTTAGGTTAGGTCGGTTGGTTAGGTTAGGTTGGTTGGTTAGGTTAGGTCGGTTGGTTGGTTGGTTGGTTAGGTCGGGTGGTTGGTTAGGTCGGTTGGTTGGTTAGGTCGGTTGGTTGGTTAGGTTAGGTCGGTTGGTTAGGTTAGGTCGGTTGGTTGGTTAGGTCGGTTGGTTAGGTTAGGTCGGTTGGTTAGGTTAGGTCGGTTGGTTAGGTTAGGTCGGTTGGTTAGGTTGGTTGGTTAGGTTAGGTTGGTTGGTTAGGTTAGGTTGGTTGGTTAGGTTGGTTGGTTAGGTTAAGGTTGGTTGGTTAGGTTGGTTGGTGGGTTAGGTTGGTTGGTTAGGTTGGTTGGTTAGGTCGGTTGGTTGGTTAGGTTGGTTAAGTTAGGTCGCAAATTTGCTCAGGTTAGGTTGCTCAGGCTAGGTTGCTCAGGTTAGGTTACATTGCTTAGGTTGGTTGGTTAGGTTGGTTGGTTGGTTAGGTCGGTTGGTTAGGTTGGTTGGTTGGTTAGGTTGGTTGGTTAGTTTAGGTTGGTTGGTTAGGTCGGTTGGTTAGGTTGGTTGGTTGGTTAGGTTAGGTTGGTTGGTTAGGTTAGGTTGGTTGGTTGGTTAGGTTAGGTTGGTTGGTTAGGTTAGGTTGGTTAGGTTAAGGTTGGTTAGGTTAAGGTTGGTTAGGTTAAGGTTGGTTAGGTTAGGTTGGTTGGTTAGGTTGGTTGGTTAGGTTGGTTGGTTAGGTTGGTTGGTTAGGTTAGGTTGCTCAGGTTAGGTTGGTTGGTTAGGTTAGGTTGGTTGGTTAGGTTGGTTGGTTAGGTTAGGTTGCTCAGGTTAGGTTGGTTGGTTAGGTTAAGGTTGGTTGGTTAGGTTAGGTTGGTTGGTTAGGTTGGTTGGTTAGGTTAGGTTGGTTGGTTAGGTTAGGTTGGTTGGTTAGGTTGGTTAGGTTAGGTTGGTTAGGTTAGGTTGCTCAGGTTAGGTTGCTCAGGTTAGGTTGGTTGGTTAGGTTAGGTTGGTTGGTTAGGTTGGTTGGTTAGGTTAGGTTGGTTAGGTTAGGTTGCTCAGGTTAGGTTGCTCAGGTTAGGTTGGTTGGTTAGGTTGGTTGGTTAGGTTAAGGTTGGTTGGTTAGGTTAGGTTGCTCAGGTTAGGTTGCTCAGGTTAGGTTGGTTGGTTAGGTTGGTTGGTTAGGTTAAGGTTGGTTGGTTAGGTTAGGTTGGTTGGTTAGGTTGGTTGGTTAGGTTAGGTTGGTTGGTTAGGTTAGGTTGGTTGATTAGGTTGCTTGGTTAGGTTAGATAGCTTAAGTTGGTTGGTTAGGTTAGTTGGTTAGGTTAGATTGCTTAGGTTGGTTAGGTTGGTTGGTTGGTTAGGTTGGTTGGTTAGGTTAGTTGGTTAGGTTAGATTGCTTAGGTTGGTTGGTTAGGTTAGGTTGGGTTGGTTAGTTGGTTAGGTTAGATTGGGTTGGTTAGTTGGTTAGGTTAGATTGCTTAGGTTGGTTAGGTTGGTTGGTTGGTTAGGTTAGTTGGTTAGGTTGGTTAGGTTGGTTGGTTGGTTGGTTGGTTGGTTAGGTTGGTTGGTTAGGTTAGATTGCTTAGGTTGGTTGGTTAGGTTAGGTTGGTTGGTTAGTTAGGTTCATTTGTTAGGTTAGTTGGTTAGGTTGGTTACGTTGGTTAGGTTGGTTGGTTAGGTTAGTTAGGTTGGTTGGTTAGGTTAGATAGCTTAGGTTGGTTAGGTTGGTTGGTTGGTTAGGTTCCTTGGTTAGGTTGGTTGGTTAGGTTCATTTGTTAGGTTGGTTGGTTAGGTTGGTTACGTTGGTTAGGTTGGTTGGTTAGGTTAGTTAGGTTGGTTGGTTAGGTTAGATAGCTTAGGTTGGTTAGGTTGGTTGGTTGGTTAGGTTCCTTGGTTAGGTTGGTTGGTTAGGTTGGTTACGTTGGTTAGGTTGGTAGGTTAGGTTAGTTAGGTTGGTTGGTTAGGTTAGATAGCTTAGGTTGGTTAGGTTGGTTGGTTGGTTAGGTTCCTTGGTTAGGTTGGTTGGTTAGGTTGCTTGGTTAGATTAGATAGCTTAGGTTGGTTGGTTAGGTTAGTTACGTTGGTTGGTTAGGTTGGTTGGTTAGGTTGGTTGGTTAGGTTGGTTGGTTGGTTAGGTTGGTTGGTTAGGTTAGGTTGCTTAGGTTGGTTGCTTAGGTTGGTTACGTTGGTACTAACCAACTTAAGTTGGTTAGTACCATTGTTGTTAGCAGTGTTAGTAGTTGGTTAGTATCACTAACCAACTTAAGTTGGTTACGTTATTACATTGGTTAGGTTGGTTGGTCACGTTGGTTAGGATGGTTGGTTATGTTGGTTAGGTTGGTTGGTTACGTTGGTTGGTTGGTTACGTTGGTTGGTTTGTTAGGTTGGTTTGTTAGGTTGGTTGGTTAGGTTGGTTTGTTAGGTTGGTTGGTTAGGTTGGTTTGTTAGGTTAGGTTGGTTAGGTTAGGTTAGGTTAGGTTAGGTTAGGTTAGGTTAGGTTGGTTGGTTGGTTAGGTTGGTTGGTTGGTTAGGTTAGGTTGCTTAGGTTGGTTGCTTAGGTTGGTTACATTGGTTAGGTTGGTTGGTTACGTTGGTTAGGTTGGTTGGTTACATTGGTTAGGTTGGTTGGTTACGTTGGTTAGGTTGGTTGGTTAGGTTGGTTGGTTAGGTTGGTTGATTAGGTTGGTTGGTTACGTTGGTTGATTAGGTTGGTTGGTTACGTTGGTTGATTAGGTTGGTTGGTTAGGTTGCTTGGTTAGGTTGCTTGGTTAGGTTGGTTGGTTAGGTTCCTTGGTTAGGTTAGATAGGCTACCAACAATTACAGCCCTTTTTCTATTTCTACAAACCTAGCCTAAACTAACCTAACTTAACCTGCAAACCTAGCCTATTTCCTAGTCAAAACAAACATAACCTAATCTAAGCTAACCTAACCTAACCTAACGTAACTAACTCCTGGATACCTATTTACTGTTAGGTGAATAGATGTATTCGGTGATAGGAAACGCTACCTACAATTACAGCCCTTCTTCTTTTTCTATTTCTACAAACCTAGCCTATTTCCTAGCCTAAACTAACCTAACCTAAGGTTATAACTAAGGTTATAGCTAACTAACTCCTGGATACCTATTTACTGCTACGTGAACAGAGAAGACACGCTACCAACAATTACTGCCCTATTTCTATTTCAACAAAAATAGCCTATTTCTTAGCCTAAACTAATCTAACCTAATTAAACCTAACCTAACCTAATCTAACCTTACCTATATATATACTTCACTACTCACTATCATCATCACTACCACACTACTCACTAACATCATCACTACCTCACTAATCACCATCATCATCACTACCTCTCTACTCACCATCATCATCACTACCTCTCTACTCACTATCATCATTACCTCACTACTCACCATCATCATCACTACCTCACCATCATCATCACTACCTCACCATCATCATCACTACCTCTCTACTCACCATCATCATCACTACCTCTCTACTCACTAACATCATCACTACCTCTCTACTCACCATCATCATCACTACCACACTACTCACTAACATCATCACTACCTCACTACTCACCATCATCACTACCTCTCTACTCACCATCATCATCACTACCTCACTACTCACCATCATCATCACTACCACAATACTCACTAACATCATCACTACCTCACTACTCACCATCATCATCACTACCACACTACTCACTAACATCATCACTACCTCACTACTCACCATCATCATCACTACCTCTCTACTCACCATCATCATCACTACCTCTCTAATCACCATCATCATTACCTCACTACTCACCATCATCATTACTACCTCACCATCATCATCACTACCTCTCTACTCACCATCATCATCACTACCTCTCTACTCACTAACATCATCACTACCACACTACTCGCCATCGTCATCATTACCTCACTACTCACCATCATCAACATTACCTCACTACTCACCATCACTACCACACTACTCACCATCATCACTACCTCACTACTCACCATCATCATCACTACTTCTCTACTCACCACCATCATCATTTCCTCACTACTCACTAACATCATCACTTCCTCACTACTCACCATCATCATCATCATCACTACTCACCATTATCACTACCCACCATCATCACTACCACACTACTCATAAACATCATCACTACAACACTACTCACTATCATCACTACCACACTACTCACTATCATCACTACCACACTACTCGGTGAGTAGTGTGGTAGTGATAGTGAGTAGTGATGATGGTGAGTAGTGAGGTAGTGATGATGATGGTGAGTAGTGTGGTAGTGATGATGATGGTGAGTAGTGAGGTAGTGATGATGATGGTGAGTAGTGTGGTAGTGATGATGATAGTGAAGTGTGGTAGTGATGATGATGGTGAATAGTGTGGTAGTGATGATGATGGTGAGTAGTGAGGTAGTGATGATGATGGTGAGAAGTGATGATAGTGAGTAGTGTGGTAGTGATGATGGTGAGTAGTGAGGTAGTGATCATGATAGTGAGTAGTGAGGTAGTGATGATGATGGTGAGTAGTGAGGTAGTGATGATGATGGTGAGTAGTGTGGTAGTGATGATGATGGTGAGTAGTGTGGTAGTGATGATGATAGTGATGTAGTGATGATGATGGTGAGTAGTGAGGTAAAGATGATGATGGTGAGTAGTGTGGTAGTGATGATGATAGTGAATAGTGTGGTAGTGATGATGATAGTGAGTAGTGTAGTAGTGATGATGGTGAATAGTGTGGTAGTGATGATGATGGTGAGAAGTGATAGAAGTGATGATAGTGAGTAGTGATGATGATAGTGAATAGTGTGGTAGTGATGATGATGGTGAGTAGTGTGGTAGTTATTATGATAGTGAGGTAGTGATGGTGATAGTGAGGTAGTGATGATGATAGTGAATAGTGTGGTAGTGATGATGATGGTGAGTAGTGTGGTAGTGATAATGATAGTGAATAGTGTGGTAGTGATGATGATGGTGAGTAGTGATGATGATAGTGAGTAGTGAGGTAGTGATGATGGTGAGTAGTGAGGTAGTGATGATGATAGTGAGTAGTGAGGTAGTGATGATGATGGTGAGTAGTGTGGTAGTGATGATGATGGTGAGTAGTGTGGTAGTGATGATGATGGTGAGTAGTGATAGAAGTGATGATAGTGAGTAGTGTGGTAGTGATGATGATGGTGAGTAGTGTGGTAGTGATGATGATAGTGAGTAGTGAGGTAGTTATGATGATGGTGAGTAGTGTGGTAGTGATGATGATGGTGAGTAGTGAGGTAGTGATGATGATAGTGAATAGTGTGGTAGTGATGATGATGGTGAGTAGTGTGGTAGTGATGATGATAGTGAGGTAGTGATGCTGATGGTGAGAAGTGATGATAGAGAGTAGTGGTAGTGATGATGGTGAGTAGTGAGGTAGTGATGATAGTGAATAGTATGGTAGTGATGATGGTGAGTAGTGTAGTAGTGATGATGATAGTGAGTAGTGTGGTTAGTGATGTTGATCGTGAGTATTGTAGTAGTGATGATGATAGTGACTAGTGAGGTAGTGATGATGATGGTGAGTATTGAGGTAGTGATGATGATGGTGAGTAGTGTGATAGTGATGATGATGGTGAGTAGTGAGGTAGTGATGGTGTTGCTAAGTAGTGTGGTTAGTGATGTTGATCGTGAGTATTGTGGTAGTGATGATGATGGTGAGTATTGTGGTAGTGATGATGGTGAGTAGTGAGGTAGTGATGATGATGGTGAGGTAGTGATGATGATGGTGAGGTAGT
>NW_027189572.1:0-45000 GCF_040958095.1 Procambarus clarkii | reverse complement strand
ACATACCAGTTGCGTTGCTTCTGGGAGTATGCGTTCGAGTCACTTCTGGGGTGTGAGTTTTCAGTTGCATATTGTCCTGGGGACCATTCAGGCTTGTTCGCATTTGTGTTCCTCACGTGTGCCCCAAAGAATGAGGTGATTTGGTAAAATGCTATGCCCAAGATTACTATCCGAGTGCCGGCGGTGGGGTGGTTCAAATAGCCTCGGCTATCACCTCATTTTGTCCGGTCGTGATGGTCAAGTGGATTAAGGCGTCTTGTACATACCAGTTGCGTTGCTTCTGGGAGTATGGGTTCGAGTCACTTCTGGGGTGTGAGTTTTCAGTTATATATATATATATATATATATATATATATATATATATATATATATATATATATATATATATATATATATATATATATATTTATATTATCCTGGAGTTTTGGTTGTCAACCCAAACGACCAAAATTAATGTGGTATTTACCCTCGATATAAAAAAATAAAAAAAATACAAAAATTACAAAATAACATTACAATAATTGGTCGAGTCTTAACTGTTGTAGTTGATGAAGCCAGGACCGGCGTGTCGAGTACCAGGCTTCTTTCTAGAGGAGTTATAATGGGTTACTTGCAGCGGCTGATGTGCACACCATTCACCAGCCTGGAATGTAACCTCGCATTAGCACTCTTTGATAATAATACAAATGTGTGCCGTAATTAGGTACTGCCACTTTTATTATAAGCTTCGGCCTAGCTTATTTATCACTAAGTATATATATATATATATATATATATATATATATATATATATATATATATATATATATATATATATATATATATATATATATATAGATATACACAAATTTAAATAGCTTAAATTTTATATTTTGATTACTTTGGGCTCGACAGCCCTCGTCTTAACTACTTTCATTGTTTTTTAGGGGGTTAGTGTTTTTGGTAAGAATTAAATAGGATTCCAAAAAGCTAAACTGTGACTATTTAAGATTTATGTGGTGTAAACATTAGGATTTATGTGGTGTACACATTAGGATTTATGTGGTGTACACATTAGGATTTATGTGGTGTACACATTAGGATTTATGTGGAGTAAACATTAGGATTTATGTGGTGTAAACATTAGGATTTATGTGGTGTACACATTAGGATTTATGTGGTGTAAACATTAGGATTTATGTGGTGTACACATTAGGATTTATGTGGTGTACACATTAGGATTTATGTGGTGTACACATTAGGATTTATGTGGAGTAAACATTAGGATTTATGTGGTGTAAACATTAGGATTTATGTGGTGTACACATTAGGATTTATGTGGTGTACACATTAGGATTTATGTGGTGTAAACATTAGGATTTATGTGGTGTAAACATTAGGATTTATGTGGCTGTAAACATTAGGATTTATGTGGTGTAAACATTAGGATTTATGTAGTATAAACATTAGGATTTATGTGGTGTAAACATTAGGATTTATGTGCTGTAAACATTAGGATTTATGTGGTGTAAACATTAGGATTTATGTGGTGTAAACATTAGGATTTATGTGGTGTAAACATTAGGATTTATGTGGTGTAAACATTAGCATTTATGTGGTGTAAACATTAGGATTTATGTGGTGTAAACATTAGCATTTATGTGGTGTAAACATTAGGATTTATGTGGTGTAAACATTAGGATTTATGTGGTGTAAACATTAGCATTTATGTGGTGTAAACATTAGGATTTATGTGGTGTAAACATTAGGATTTATGTGGTGTAAACATTAGCATTTATGTGGTGTAAACATTAGGATTTATGTGGTGTAAACATTAGGATTTATGTGGTGTAAACATTAGGATTTATGTGGTGTAAACATTAGGATTTATGTGGTGTAAACAGAGACGGGACTGGTGGCGACAGTAAAGGCGTCAGTATAGGCTTGATGCATTGCGTTTATGCTTTTTGTTGTCACTGCTTCTCCTCTTCTCTATTATTATAAACAATCCTACACCTTAATAACAATAACGAGGCACAAGCAGTTGTTACAAAATTAATATTAATAGTTTCTGGCTTATAAACTTCCGTTTAAGCACAAGGGACGTCTTCGCTTGGCAATGTTTACAATCTCTCTGGCTAGCGTCGTCTCCCCCGGTGTTCGTGAGACAAGTAGCCGTCTACACCTCTGGCTAGCGTCGTCTCCCCCGGTGTTCGTGAGACAAGTAGCCGTCTACACCTCTGGCTAGCGTCGTCTCCCCCGGTGTTCGTGAGACAAGTAGCCGTCTACACCTCTGGCTAGCGTCGTCTCCCCCGGTGTTCGTGAGACAAGTAGCCGTCTACACCTCTGGCTAGCGTCGTCTCCCCCGGTGTTCGTGAGACAAGTAGCCGTCTACACCTCTGGCTAACGTCGTCTCCCCCGGTGTTCGTGAGACAAGTAGCCGTCTACACCTCTGGCTAGCGTCGTCTCCCCCGGTGTTCGTGAGACAAGTAGCCGTCTACACCTCTGGCTAGCGTCGTCTCCCCCGGTGTTCGTGAGACAAGTAGCCGTCTACACCTCTGGCTAGCGTCGTCTCCCCCGGTGTTCGTGAGACAAGTAGCCGTCTACACCGGATTCACGAAATATTTATATTTTCGACACGCTATTCTTAATTTTTATAGATAATATTTAGCGGTGTGCAGTTATTATTTCTTTCTTTAGGATCATGTTGTCTTTCTTGAATAGTGGTTATATCTTAGTGTTCTTATGAGAATGTGGATTTTCTCATGTTTGGATTCAGACGCCTATAGTGTCGAAAACGGCTCGGATTGCAGTTGTTGTTGTTGTTAGAGGAGGAAGCCTCGTGGATCTGTTCTATATATACAGCTTAGGTCGACTGCTAGCAGCCGTGGAGTGAGGACGTTTACCGACCCTCCGTGGCTGTTGGAGTTGTTTACTGTTTTGGTCGCCAGGTGTTGTGGGCGTCTCTGCCCTACCAGTTTTGTTGCCTGCCTGGCTGCGTTGACGTGGCAGTCCTGACATGGGGGCCATCTTCCTCCTGTTCAGCGTGTGAACTCCGTGGGCCTGGAGTTCACTTGTAAGGCTGGTTATCCGACCATCGAGATGGTGATGTGTGACATGCTTCGTGTCCCGGTGGAAGCTGTTTACGGTGTGGAGCTAGTTACGGGCGTGGGGGAGGACGAGTACCGGGACTTCCTCCGTCGGTACGGGGGGCGTACGTTGCCGTTGCCAGACGATGCCGGCTCTGTGGCGATTTCGGACCGCAGTGGTGCCCTGACTTATGTCAGTGTCCATGGTGCGCCCCTGGAGTTCCCTGATGACCTCCTCCGGCGTTACTTCGGGGGTTTTGGTACTGTTGTCAGCGTGCGGGTGAACACGCTCTCCTCGGGGCGGTATGCTGGGAGGCGTACAAACATTCGCACGTTGGGGATGCGCCTGCGGTCGGATATACCTTCTTCTGTCCGGCTTATGGGGTACTACGTCCGGGTATATTATGGCCGGCAGCCTCGTACCTGTTTCCGGTGTGGCCTGTTGGGGCATCAGGCTGCCGGGTGCTCTGAGGCCCCAGCTGCTCCTGTCAACTTGTTCCGCGACGAGGATTTCCCGCCGCTCCCTCTGGAGGCAGTCTCCGGTGATGTTGATGAGGTGGTGCGCGTCCCGTCTGCTGCTGCAGCTTCCCCGGCGGCGCCTGACGTTCCTCCGGTTGTTGCCGTCCCTCCTCCGGTTGTTGCCGTCCCTCCTCCGGTTGTTGCCGTCCCTCCTCCGGTTGTTGCCGTCCCTCCTCCGGTTGTTGCCGTCCCTCCTCCGGTTGTTGCCGTCCCTCCTCCGGTTGTTGCCGTCCCTCCTCCGGTTGTTGCCGTCCCTCCTCCGGTTGTTGCCGTCCCTCCTCCGGTTGTTGCCGTCCCTCCTCCGGTTGTTGCCGTCCCTCCTCCGGTTGTTGCCGTCCCTCCTCCGGTTGTTGCCGTCCCTCCTCCGGTTGTTGCCGTCCCTCCTCCGGTTCTTGAGGTACCGTCGGTTGGTCTGCCTGATCCTGTCGCTATTCCAGCTGCTCCCGTGGCCCTCCCTGGAGCTCCCTGTGTGACGTCACTGTCTTCTCCCTCGTCTTCTGATGCTGCGCCTGGCCCTGTGTCCGTGACTCGGGTCCCGGATGTGCTGGGTGCTGGGGTGGCTGCGGAGCCTCCTGCTGTGTGTGGCCCGGTTCCCCCTGTGGTAGAGGCTGCTGCCGTCCTGGCATCGGTTCCTTCGGCTCGTGGTACCCGTGTTTCTGGGTCACTTACCGGCTGTGACGATATCCGGCCGGTGCCCAAACGTTCCCGGCGTTCGTCTTCTTCTTGGGCCGACGTTGGTGACTTCAGTGACTGTGGGGCTTCAGATGTTGACAGTGTGGATACGGATGCGTCGATGTCTCCGCGGTTCGTGGTGGCGGAGGTCCATGTGCCTGCCGGTGCTGGTGCCTGTGTCTCGGACGTGCCTTCGGTTCTTTCTCCGCCGGGGGACTCTCCACAGTGGGGGGTGGTGGCTCCCGCTGCCAGGGATGGTGTGGACTCTGGTGCTGGGCGTGGCCTGGTGGTGACGTTACGGAAGGATGCGCGCCGTCCGGGTTCCCTGCTGTCGTCTGGTGGTGTGCCCGGGGCCACGGGTACCCCTGTGGTGCGGGTGCGCGTTGGGGCCCTGGGGGACGTGTTGCTGGCGTCTGTGATGCCACCGGGTCACTGGTCGAAGATTGCCGAGTTACTGCTGTCTGACGGACCGGAGTGTTTTCGTGGGGGGCAAGTTCCCTTTCTGTGGGGGCGAGTGGCGACTTCTCGCCTCATGAGTACTACCATCTGGGTCCCCAGTTTGCAAGGGTTTGTTGCCCCGGTTCCAGATGTTATGGCGTCACCGGTGGATGGACGAGACCCTTGGCAATGGGTGCTCTGGGAGGCGTTCAATGTAAGATTCCCGCGGGCCAAGTTCCCGGGCAAGTTTGTGCTCTGATTTCTTGTGTGTTTGCTCTATGACGTGCTGTGTGCCCTTCTGGCTGTTTGTTTGCCCTGTTCTATTATGTGCTTCTGCCTCTCCCTTTGTGCGTAGCTTTGCCGTGTGGCATATTAGTTTCTAGTGCTTGGCGTCACTCGTTTCGCGTTTTGGCTTGGCGTTTCGCCTCTTCTGGCTTTTCTGCGATTCACCCTTCACGGGTACGCCGGGGCGCATCCGATCCCACGATCGTCGTCGCCCCTAACTCAACAACAACAACATATATACAGCTTAAACCACGTGGTCTCTCTTCCTTCCAGTCATCTGTAGAAATAAACCTACAATTCCTGTATAACAGGCTATGTGTTTTGTTTACATATATGTGTGTGTGTGCGTAACTACCTAAATGTACTTACATGACGAGAGCTTCGCTCGTGGTGTCCCGTCTGGATTTATATTACAATAAATGTATAACTTGAGAATAATTTCTGTTTAGGACAAAGGTTCATTTCCCTGTTTGTCAGTAGGCTATCACTGAAACCGTAATATGCTTTCGGACCATCGCAAATACTTATATAACTACCGAGGTGGTCTGAGAGGGCGGTTCGTGTATGCTTCCCAGTGTGTACGTGTGGGCGTACATATGTGCGGACGTACGTACGTGCGGGTGTACGTACGTGCGGGCGTACATATGTGCTGGAATGCGTCTATTACGCCCGAGTGTTTATTGATGAACACTCATGGGTTTGGCGGTGCTATGAGTCCATGGGCGGCATGAGTATGTGGGCGGCATGAGTATGTGGGCGGCATGAGTATGTGGGCGGCATGAGTGTGTTGGCCAAATATGAGTGTGTGTGTATGTGTACCTCACGAGTGTCATGAGGCATAGGAGCGTGGGTGACACAGGCTCGCAGACGGCACATGTGCCTGTGCAGCATACTCATATGGGAAGCATAGACGTGAGGGCAGCATACATGAGGGCTTCATACACACGTCACACACACACCTGCTAGCGGCATACAAGTGTGTGTGAGGCACTCAGATGTAGGGGGGGGGGGAGGTGAGTGCCACTGGCCTCAGATGGCAGATGAGGAGTTATGAGGAAAGGGCAGATGTGTGGGGGGGGGGGGGGGGTCCTGGAGACAAGAGGCAGGTGGATGAGGATGAAAGTGTAGGTGGATGAGGGGGAAGGGGAGGGGGTGAGGGGAAACTACTGTGGACCCTCTCACCTGCTGACATTTCACACCAACCTCCACCCACTCACTCACCCTTCTCACAGTCCATTCACTCTCACTCACCCTCTCTTACAGTCCAATCACTCTCACTCACCCTCTCTCACAGTCACTCACTCTCACCCTCACAGTTCACTCACTCTCACCCTCACAGTTCACTCACTCTCACTCACCCCCCAAAACCACATATTTCTAAACACCCAGTCTCATATGTACCAATATCACATGCCACACCCGTCATCTCACACATCATCGTCATTTCCCCCCCCCCTAGTATCTGTGGTCCTCCACACCTACATGGTCTCCCACACCTGGACCAACACCCACACCTGTGTCTCCTCCCACACCTGGGTGACCCACACTAACCTGAGACAAAGCCTTTAACAGCCGAGTGGTGAGACAGTCGGTTGACACAGGGGACACAGGGGACACAGGTGGAAACTGAGTGCCCAAATGAGCCACAGAGATATTTGAAAGAACTTGTTTAGTGTCAGAGTGGTTGACAAATGGAATGCATTAGGAGGTGATGTGGTGGAGGCTGACTCCATACACAGTTTCAAGTGTAGATATGATAGAGCCCAATAGGCTCAGGAATCTGTATACCTGTTGATTGACGGTTGAGAGGCGGGACCAAAGAGCCAGAGCTCAACCCCCGCAAACACAACTAGGTGAGTACAACTAGGTGAGTACACACACACACACACACACACACACACACACATGTCAGTTAGCCTAAATTCTCCAATATTCATCCATAACACTGCCTCACGGGACTGCAACCTTATCAAACAAAGCTGTCTGGTATTTCTAACTGTCAACACAAATTAACAACTTAACATATCAATCATTGCAACTGTTGATAAATAGACACTAACTAACCTTGCTATGAGATATAAATACAAGTGCCAAATTTGATTCAGAAGGCAACTCCAGCGTGGCCTAGTCGGATAGAACAAGTTCCTAATCCGGATAGATCTGCGATCGAGCCTGTCGGAACGGTTGCAAGTACAGGGCACAGATTTCTCTGTGTGTCCCCTCCTGTAGGAGCATCAGTTTCGATAGATTCTCTGGATAGCCGAAGATTGATTGACCGACTCCTTGGAATGTGGGGAAGGGTTGAAGTCCGGGGGGCCACGGACGGATACCTGGATCCACTGACCTCGGGCAGGTCTTTCAATCCACCTGGATTTCAGGTGGGGAGAAGGGAGGCAATTTGGGTCGACACAAATAGCTTCCTGGACCCAAAACCCCTTGGATACACGGACACGGACACTCACACGGACACGCACACGGACACTCATGGACTCTGACACGAACCGAAGGTTGGTGTCAGATAATAAGAAGGGAGTTGATAATGTAATAAGGTTGTATAATAATAATATAATATATAATAATAATAATATAATATAATATATAATAATAATAATAATATAATAATAATAATATAATAATAATAATAATAATATAATAACATAATTAGGTTGGTTAGGTTGGTTGGTTAGGTTAGGTCGGTTGGTTAGGTTAGGTCGGTTGGTTAGGTTAGGTCGGTTGGTTAGGTTAGGTCGGTTGGTTAGGTCGGTTGGTTAGGTTAGGTCGGTTGGTTAGGTTAGGTTGGTTAGGTTGGTTGGTTAGGTTGGTTGGTTGGTTAGGTTGGTTGGTTGGTTAGGTCGGTTGGTTAGGTTGGTTGGTCGGTTAGTTAGGTTGGTTGGTTAGGTTGGTTGGTTGGTTAGGTTGGTTGGTTGGTTAGGTCGGTTGGTTTGGTTGGTCGGTTAGTTAGGTTGGTTGGTTAGGTCGGTTGGTTAGGTCGGTTGGTTGGTTAGGTCGGTTGGTTAGGTTAGGTTGGTTGGTTAGGTTGGTTGGTTGGTTAGTTAGGTTGGTTGGTTAGGTTGGTTGGTTGGTTAGGTCGGTTGGTTGGTTAGGTTGGTTGGTTGGTTAGGTCGGTTGGTTGGTTAGGTCGGTTGGTTGGTTAGGTCGGTTGGTTAGGTTAGGTCGGTTGGTTAGGTTAGGTCGGTTGGTTAGGTTGGTTGGTTAGGTTAAGGTTGGTTGGTTAGGTCGGTTGGTTGGTTAGGTCGGTTGGTTGGTTAGGTTGGTTGGTTGGTTAGGTCGGTTGGTTAGGTTGGTTGGTTGGTTAGGTTAGGTTGGTTAGGTTGGTGTAGGTTGGTTGGTTTAGGGTTGGTTAGGTATTAGGTTAAGGTTGGTTGGTTAGGTTAGGTTGGTTGGTTAGGTTGGTTGGTTAGGTTGGTTGGTTAGGTTGGTTGGTTAGGTTAGGTTGGTTGGTTAGTTGGTTGGTTGGTTAGGTTGTTGGTTAGGTTGGTTGGTTAGGTTAGGTTGGTTAGGTTAGGTTGCTCAGGTTAGGTTGCTCAGGTTAGGTTGGTTGGTTAGGTTGGTTGGTTGGTTAGGTTGGTTGGTTGGTTAGGTGGTTGGTTAGGTTAGGTTGGTTAGGTTAGGTTGCTTAGGTTGGTTGCTTAGGTTCGTTGTTAGGTTAAGGCTGGTTTGGTTAGGTTGGGTTGGTTGGTTAGGTTGGTTGGTTAGGTTGGTGGTTGGTTAGGTTGGTTGGTTAGGTTAGTTGGTTGGTTAGGTTGGTTGGTTAGGTTAGGTTGGTTAGGTTGGTTGGTTGTTAGGTTGGTTGGTTAGGTTGGTTAGGTTGGTTAGGTTGGTTGTTAGGTTGGGTTGGTTAGGTTAGGTTGGTTAGGTTAGGGTGCTCAGGTTAGGTTGCTCAGGTTAGGTTGGTTGGTTAGGTTGGTTGGTTGGTTAGGTTGGTTGGTTGGTTAGGTTGGTTGGTTAGGTTAGGTTGGTTAGGTTAGGTTGCTTAGGTTGGTTGCTTAGGTTCGTTGGTTAGGTTTAAGGCTGGTTGGTTAGGTTGGTTTGTTGGTTAGGTTGGTTGGTTAGGTTGGTTGGTTGGTTAGGTTGGTTGGTTAGGTTAGTTGGTTGGTTAGGTTGGTTGGTTAGGTTAGGTTGGTTAGGTTGGTTGGTTAGGTTGGTTAGGTTAGGTTGGTTAGGTTGGTTGGTTAGGTTGGTTGGTTAGGTTAGGTTGCTCAGGTTAGGTTGCTCAGGCTAGGTTGCTCAGGTTAGGTTGCTCAGGTCAGGTTGCTCAGGTTAGGTTACATTGCTTAGGTTGGTTGGTTACGTTGGTTAGGTTAGGTTGCTCAGGTTAGGTTACATTGCTTAGGTTGGTTGGTTAGGTTGGTTGGTTGGTTAGGTTGGTTGGTTGGTTAGGTTAGTTGGTTAGGTTAGTTGGTTAGGTTGGTTGGTTAGGTTAGGTTGGTTAGGTTAGATTGCTTAGGTTGGTTAGGTTGGTTGGTTGGTTAGGTTAGTTGGTTAGGTTAGTTGGTTAGGTTAGATTGCTTAGGTTGGGTTGGGTGGTTGGTTGGTTAGGTTGGTTGGTTAGGTTAGATTGCTTAGGTTGGTTGGTTAGGTTAGGTTGGGTTGGTTGGTTGGTTAGGTTAGGTTGGTTGGTTAGGTTAGGTTGGGTTGGTTGGTTAGGTTAGGTTAGGTTGGTTGGTTAGGTTAGATAGTTAGGTTGGTTGGTTAGGTTGGTTGGTTAGTTAGGTTCGTTTGTTAGGTTGGTTAGGTTAGGTTGGTTGGTTAGGTTGGTTGGTTAGTTAGGTTCGTTTGTTAGGTTAGTTGGTTAGGTTGGTTACGTTGGTTAGGTTGGTTGGTTAGGTTAGTTAGGTTGGTTGGTTAGGTTAGATAGCTTAGGTTGGTTAGGTTGGTTGGTTGGTTAGGTTGGTTGGTTGGTTAGGTTCCTTGGTTAGGTTGGTTGGTTAGGTTGGTTACGTTGGTTAGGTTGGTTGGTTAGGTTAGTTAGGTTGGTTGGTTAGGTTAGATAGCTTAGGTTGGTTAGGTTGGTTGGTTGGTTAGGTTCCTTGGTTAGGTTGGTTGGTTAGGTTGCTTGGTTAGATTAGATAGCTTAGGTTGGTTGGTTAGGTTAGTTTACGTTGGTTGGTTAGGTTGGTTGGTTGGTTAGGTTGGTTGGTTAGGTTGGTTGGTTGGTTAGGTTGGTTGGTTAGGTTAGGTTGCTTAGGTTGGTTGCTTAGGTTGGTTACGTTGGTACTAACCAACTTAAGTTGGTTAGTACCATTGTTGTTAGCAGTGTTAGTAGTTGGTTAGTATCACTAACCAACTTAAGTTGGTTACGTTATTACATTGGTTAGGTTATTTGGTCACGTTGGTTAGGATGGTTGGTTACGTTGGTTAGGTTGGTTGGTTACGTTGGTTGGTTGGTTACGTTGGTTAGGTTGGTTGGTTTGTTAGGTTGGTTTGTTAGGTTGGTTGGTTAGGTTGGTTTGTTAGGTTGGTTGGTTAGGTTGGTTTGTTAGGTTAGGTTGGTTAGGTTAGGTTAGGTTAGGTTAGGTTAGGTTAGGTTGGTTGGTTAGGTTGGTTGGTTGGGTTGGTTGGTTAGGTTAGGTTGGTTGGTTAGGTTTGTTTGTTAGGTTAGGTTGGTTTGTTAGGTTAGGTTGGTTAGGTTGGTTGGTTAGGTTAGGTTGGTTGGTTAGGTTGGTTTGTTAGGTTAGGTTGGTTAGGTTAGGTTGCTTAGGTTGGTTGCTTAGGTTGGTTGCTTAGGTTGGTTGCTTAGGTTGGTTGGTTAGGTTAGGTTGGTTAGGTTAGGTTGCTTAGGTTGGTTGCTTAGGTTAGGTTGGTTGGTTAGGTTGGTTGGTTAGGTTAGGTTGGTTAGGTTAGGTTGCTCAGGTTAGGTTGCTCAGGTTAGGTTGGTTGGTTAGGTTGGTTGGTTGGTTAGGTTGGTTGGTTGGTTAGGTTGGTTGGTTAGGTTAGGTTGGTTAGGTTAGGTTGCTTAGGTTGGTTGCTTAGGTTCGTTGGTTAGGTTAAGGCTGGTTGGTTAGGTTGGTTGGTTGGTTAGGTTGGTTGGTTAGGTTGGTTGGTTGGTTAGGTTGGTTGGTTAGGTTAGTTGGTTGGTTAGGTTGGTTGGTTAGGTTAGGTTGGTTAGGTTGGTTGGTTAGGTTGGTTAGGTTAGGTTGGTTAGGTTGGGTTGGTTGGTTAGGTTGGTTGGTTAGGTAGGTTGCTCAGGTTAGGTTGCTCAGGCTAGGTTGCCTCAGGTTAGGTTGCTCAGGGTCAGGTTGCTCAGGTTAGGTTACATTGCTTAGGTTGGTTGGTTACGTTGGTTAGGTTAGGTTGCTAGGTTAGGTTACATTGCTAGGTTGGTTGGTTAGGTTGGTTGGTTGGTTAGGTAGGTAGCTTGGTTAGGTTGGTTGGTTAGGTTAGATAGCTTAGGTTGGTTGGTTAGGTTAGATAGCTTAGGTTGGTTGGTTAGGTTAGGTTTCTTAGGTTGGTTGGTTAGGTTGGATACGTTGGTTAGGTTAGGTTAGGTTAGGTTAGGTTAGGTTAGGTTAGGTTAGGTTAGATAGCTTACGTTGGTTAGGTTGGTTGGTTAGGTTCCTTGGTTAGGTTGGTTGGTTAGGTTGCTTGGTTAGGTTGGTTGGATAGGTTGGTTAGATAGCTTAGGTTGGTTGGTTAGGTTGGTTGGTTACGTTGGTTGGTTAGGTTGGTTGATTAGGTTGCTTGGTTAGGTTAGATAGCTTATGTTGGTTGGTTAGGTTATATTGCTTAGGTTGGTTAGGTTGGTTGGTTGGTTAGGTTGGTTGGTTAGGTTAGTTGGTTAGGTTAGATTGCTTAGGTTGGTTGGTTAGGTTAGGTTGGGTTGGTTAGTTGGTTAGGTTAGATTGCTTAGGTGGTGGTTAGGTTAGGTTGGGTTGGTGGTTGGTTAGGTTAGGTGGTTGGTTAGGTTAGGTTGGGTTGGTTGGTTAGGTTAGGTTAGGTGGTTGGTTAGGTTAGATAGTTAGGTTGGTTGGTTAGGTTGGTTGGTTAGTTAGGTTCGTTTGTTAGGTTGGTTAGGTTAGGTTGGTTGGTTAGGTTGGTTGGTTAGTTAGGTTCGTTTGTTAGGTTAGTTGGTTAGGTTGGTTACGTTGGTTAGGTTGGTTGGTTAGGTTAGTTAGGTTGGTTGGTTAGGTTAGATAGCTTAGGTTGGTTAGGTTGGTTGGTTGGTTAGGTTGGTTGGTTGGTTAGGTTCCTTGGTTAGGTTGGTTGGTTAGGTTGGTTACGTTGGTTAGGTTGGTTGGTTAGGTTAGTTAGGTTGGTTGGTTAGGTTAGATAGCTTAGGTTGGTTAGGTTGGTTGGTTGGTTAGGTTCCTTGGTTAGGTTGGTTGGTTAGGTTGCTTGGTTAGATTAGATAGCTTAGGTTGGTTGGTTAGGTTAGTTACGTTGGTTGGTTAGGTTGGTTGGTTGGTTAGGTTGGTTGGTTGGTTAGGTTGGTTGGTTAGGTTGGTTGGTTGGTTAGGTTGGTTGGTTAGGTTAGGTTGCTTAGGTTGGTTGCTTAGGTTGGTTACGTTGGTACTAACCAACTTAAGTTGGTTAGTACCATTGTTGTTAGCAGTGTTAGTAGTTGGTTAGTATCACTAACCAACTTAAGTTGGTTACGTTATTACATTGGTTAGGTTATTTGGTCACGTTGGTTAGGATGGTTGGTTACGTTGGTTAGGTTGGTTGGTTACGTTGGTTGGTTGGTTACGTTGGTTAGGTTGGTTGGTTTGTTAGGTTGGTTTGTTAGGTTGGTTGGTTAGGTTGGTTTGTTAGGTTGGTTGGTTAGGTTGGTTTGTTAGGTTAGGTTGGTTAGGTTAGGTTAGGTTAGGTTAGGTTAGGTTAGGTTGGTTGGTTAGGTTGGTTGGTTGGGTTGGTTGGTTAGGTTAGGTTGGTTGGTTAGGTTTGTTTGTTAGGTTAGGTTGGTTTGTTAGGTTAGGTTGGTTAGGTTGGTTGGTTAGGTTAGGTTGGTTGGTTAGGTTGGTTTGTTAGGTTAGGTTGGTTAGGTTAGGTTGCTTAGGTTGGTTGCTTAGGTTGGTTGCTTAGGTTGGTTGCTTAGGTTGGTTGGTTAGGTTAGGTTGGTTAGGTTAGGTTGCTTAGGTTGGTTGCTTAGGTTGGTTGCTTAGGTTGGTTGCTTAGGTTGGTTGGTTAGGTAGCTTGGTTAGGTTGCTTGGTTAGGTTAGATAGCTTAGGTTGGTTGGTTAGGTTAGATAGCTTAGGTTGGTTGGTTAGGTTAGATAGCTTAGGTTGGTTGGTTGGTTTGTTAGGTTGGTTAGGTTAGGTTAGGTTAGGTTAGGTTAGGTTGGTTGGTTGGTTAGGTTGGTTGGTTGGTTAGGTTAGGTTGCTTAGGTTGGTTGCTTAGGTTGGTTACATTGGTTAAGTTGGTTGGTTACGTTGGTTAGGTTGGTTGGTTACATTGGTTAGGTTGGTTGGTTACGTTGGTTAGGTTGGTTGGTTAGGTTGGTTGGTTAGGTTGGTTGATTAGGTTGGTTGGTTACATTGGTTGATTAGGTTGGTTGGTTACGTTGGTTGATTAGGTTGGTTGGTTAGGTTGCTTGGTAAGGTTAGATAGGCTACCAACAATTACAGCCCTTTTTCTATTTCTATTTCTACAAACCTAGCCTAAACTAACCTAACTTAACCTGCAAACCTAGCCTATTTCCTAGTCAAAACAAACATAACCTAATCTAAGCTAACCTAACCTAACCTAACGTAACTAACTCCTGGATACCTATTTACTGTTAGGTGAATAGATGTATTCGGTGATAGGAAACGCTACCTACAATTACAGCCCTTCTTCTTTTTCTATTTCTACAAACCTAGCCTATTTCCTAGCCTAAACTAACCTAACCTAAGGTAATCTAACTAACTCCTGGATACCTATTTACTGCTACGTGAACAGAGAAGACACGCTACCAACAATTACTGCCCTATTTCTATTTCAACAAAAATAGCCTATTTCTTAGCCTAAACTAATCTAACCTAATTAAACCTAACCTAACCTAATCTAACCTTACCTATATATATATTTCACTACTCACTATCATCATCACTACCACACTACTCACTAACATCATCACTACCTCACTACTCACCATCATCATCACTACCTCTCTACTCACCATCATCATCACTACCTCTCTACTCACCATCATCATTACCTCACTACTCACCATCATCATCACTACCTCACCATCATCATCACTACCTCACCATCATCATCACTACCTCTCTACTCACCATCATCATCACTACCTCTCTACTCACTAACATCATCACTACCTCTCTACTCACCATCATCATCACTACCACACTACTCACTAACATCATCACTACCTCACTACTCACCATCATCATCACTACCTCTCTACTCACCATCATCATCACTACCTCACTACTCACCATCATCATCACTACCACAATACTCACTAACATCATCACTACCTCACTACTCACCATCATCATCACTACCTCTCTACTCACCATCATCATCACTACCTCACTACTCACCATCATCATCACTACCACACTACTCACTAACATCATCACTACCTCACTATTCACCATCATCATCACTACCACAATACTCACTAACATCATCACTACCTCACTACTCACCATCATCATCACTACCACAATACTCACTAACATCATCACTACCTCACTACTCACCATCATCATCACTACCACACTACTCACTAACATCATCACTACCTCACTACTCACCATCATCATCACTACCTCTCTACTCACCATCATGATCACTACCTCTCTAATCACCATCATCATTACCTCACTACTCACCATCATCATCACTACCTCACCATCATCATCACTACCTCTCTACTCACCATCATCATCACTACCTCTCTACTCACTAACATCATCACTACCACACTACTCGCCATCATCATCATTACCCCACTACTCACCATCATCATCACTACCTCTCTACTCACCATCATCATCACTACCTCTCTACTCACTAACATCATCACTACCACACTACTCGCCATCGTCATCATTACCTCACTTCTCACCATCATCAACATTACCTCACTACTCACCATCACTACCACACTACTCACCATCATCACTACCTCACTACTCACCATCATCATCACTACTTCTCTACTCACCACCATCATCATTTCCTCACTACTCACTAACATCATCACTTCCTCACTACTCACCATCATCATCATCATCATCACTACTCACCATTATCACTACCCACCATCATCACTACCACACTACTCATAAACATCATCACTACAACACTACTCACCATCATCACTACCACACTACTCACTATCATCACTACCACACTACTCGGTGAGTAGTGTGGTAGTGATAGTGAGTAGTGATGATGGTGAGTAGTGAGGTAGTGATGATGATGGTGAGTAGTGTGGTAGTGATGATGATGGTGAGTAGTGTGGTAGTGATGATGATAGTGAATAGTGTGGTAGTGATGATGATAGTGAGTAGTGAGGTAGTGATGATGATGGTGAAGTGTGGTAGTGATGATGATGGTGAGTAGTGTGGTAGTGATGATGATGGTGTGGTGAGTAGTGAGTGGTAGTGATGATGATGGTGAGTAGTGTGGTAGTGATGATGATAGAGAAGTGTGGTAGTGATGATGATGGTGAATAGTGTGGTAGTGATGATGATAGTGAGTAGTGAGGTAGTGATGATGATGGTGAGAAGTGATGATAGTGAGTAGTGTGGTAGTGATGATGGTGAGTAGTGATGATGATAGTGAGTAGTGAGGTAGTGATGATGATGGTGAGTAGTGTGGTAGTGATGATGATGGTGAGTAGTGTGGTAGTGATGATGATAGTGATGTAGTGATGATGATGGTGAGTAGTGAGGTAAAGATGATGATGGTGAGTAGTGTGGTAGTGATGATGATAGTGAATAGTGTGGTAGTGATGATGATAGTGAGTAGTGTAGTAGTGATGATGGTGAATAGTGTGGTAGTGATGATGATGGTGAGAAGTGATAGAAGTGATGATAGTGAGTAGTGATGATGATAGTGAATAGTGTGGTAGTGATGATGATGGTGAGTAGTGTGGTAGTTATTATGATAATGAGGTAGTGATGGTGATAGTGAGGTAGTGATGATGATAGTGAATAGTGTGGTAGTGATGATGATGGTGAGTAGTGTGGTAGTGATAATGATAGTGAATAGTGTGGTAGTGATGATGATGGTGAGTAGTGATAGAAGTGATGATAGTGAGTAGTGTGGTAGTGATGATGATGGTGAGTAGTGTGGTAGTGATGATGATACTGAGTAGTGAGGTAGTTATGATGATGGTGAGTAGTGTGGTAGTGATGATGATGGTGAGTAGTGAGGTAGTGATGATGGTGAGTAGTGAGGTAGTGATATTGATAGTGAGTAGTGAGGTAGTGATGATGATGGTGAGTAGTGTGGTAGTGATGATGATGGTGAGTAGTGTGGTAGTGATGATGATGGTGAGTAGTGTGGTTAGTGATGTTGATCGTGAGTATTGTAGTAGTGATGATGATAGTGAGTAGTGAGGTAGTGATGATGATGGTGAATAGTGAGGTAGTGATGATGATGGTGAGTAGTGTGATAGTGATGATGATGGTGAGTAGTGAGGTAGTGATGGTGTTGCTAAGTAGTGTGGTTAGTGATGTTGATCGTGAGTATTGTGGTAGTGATGATGATGGTGAGTATTGTGGTAGTGATGGTGGTGAGTAGTGAGGTAGTGATGATGATGGTGAGGTAGTGATGATGATGGTGAAGGTAGTGATGATGGTGAGGTAGTGATGATGATGGTGAGGTAGTGATGATGGTTAAGAGTAGTGTGGTAGTGATGATGGTGAGTAGTGTGGTAGTGATGATGATGGTGAGGTAGTGATGATGGTTAAGAGTAGTGTGGTAGTGATGATGGTGAGTAGTGTGGTAGTGATGATGATGGTGAGGTAGTGATGATGGTGAGTAGTGTGGTAGTGATGATGTTTATGATTAGTGTGGTAGTGATGATGTTTATGAGTAGTGTGGTAGTGATGATGGTGAGTAGTGATGATGGTGAGTAGTGATGATGGTGAGTAGTGATGATGATAGTGAGTAGTGAGGAAGTGATGATGTTAGTGAGTAGTGAGGTAGTGATGATGGTGAGTAGTGTGGTAGTGATGGTGAGTAGTGAGGTAGTGATGATGGTGAGTAGTGTGGTAGTGATGGTGAGTAGTGAGGTAATGATGATGATGATGATAGTGAGGTAGTGATGATGATGGTTAGTAGTGAGGTAATGATGATGATGGTGAGTAGAAAGGTAGTGATGATGATGGTGAGTAGAGAGGTAGTGATGATGATGGTGAGGTAGTGATGATGATGGTGAGTAGTGAGGTAATGATGATGGTGAGTAGAGAGGTAGTGATGATGATGGTGAGTAGAGAGGTAGTGATGATGATGGTGAGTAGTGAGGAAGTGATGATGTTAGTGAGTAGTGAGGTAGTGATGATGGTGAGTAGTGTGGTAGTGATGGTGAGTAGTGAGGTAATGATGATGATGGTGAGTAGTGTGGTAGTGATGATGGTGAGTAGTGTGGTAGTGATGGTGAGTAGTGAGGTAATGATGATGATGGTGAGTAGTGAGGTAGTGATGATGTTAGTGAGTATTGTGGTAGTGATGATGATGGTGAGTAGTGAGGTAGTGATGATGTTAGTGAGTGTGTGTAGTGATGATGATAGTGAGTAGTGAAGTATATATATAGGTAAGGTTAGATTAGGTTAGGTTAGGTTTAATTAGGTTAGATTAGTTTTAGGCTAAGAAATAGGCTATTTTTGTTGAAATAGAAATAGGGCAGTAATTGTTGGTAAGCGTGTCTTCTCTGTTCACGTAGCAGTAAATAGGTATCCAGGAGTTAGTTAGATTACCTTAGGTTAGGTTAGTTTAGGCTAGGAAATAGGCTAGGTTTGTAGAAATAGAAAAAGAAGAAGGGCTGTAATTGTAGGTAGCGTTTCCTATCACCGATACATCTATTCACCTAACAGTAAATAGGTATCCAGGAGTTAGTTACGTTAGGTTAGCTTAGATTAGATATGATATGTTTGTTTTGACTAGGACAATAGGCTAGGTTTGCAGGTTAAGTTAGGTTAGTTTAGGCTAGGTTTGTAGAAATACCTGCCAGACCCCCACACCAGCCAGACCCCCCACACCAGCCAGACCTCCCACACCAGCCAGACCTCCCACACCAGCCAGACCTCCCACACCAGCCAGACCCCCCACACCAGCCAGACCAGCAAGTACAGCCACAACAGCAACTGTACCAACAAGTACAGCCACAACAGCAACTGTACCAACAAGTACAGCCACAACAGCAACTGTACCAACAAGTACAGCCACAACAGCATCTGTACCAGCAAACACAGCCACAACAGCAACTGTACCAGCAAACACAGCCACAACAGCATCTGTACCAGCAAACACAGCCACAACAGCAACTGTACCAGCAAACACAGCCACAACAGCAACTGTACCAGCAAACACAGCCACAACAGCAACTGTACCAGCAAACACAGTCACAACAGCAACTGTACCAGCAAACACAGTCACAACAGCAACTGTACCAGCAAACACAGTCACAACAGCAACTGTACCAGCAAACACAGCCACAACAGCATCTGTACCAGCAAACACAGTCACAACAGCATCTGTACCAGCAAACACAGTCACAACAGCAACTGTACCAACAAGTACAGCCACAACAGCAACTGTACCAACAAGTACAGCCACAACAGCAACTGTACCAACAAACAGCCACAACAGCAACTGTACCAACAAGTACAGCCACAACAGCAACTGTACCAACAAGTACAGCCACAACAGCAACTGTACCAGCAAACACAGCCACAACAGCAACTGTACCAGCAAACACAGCCACAACAGCAACTGTACCAGCAAACACAGTCACAACAGCAACTGTACCAGCAAACACTGCCACAACAGCAACTGTACCAGCAAACACAGCCACAACAGCATCTGTACCAGCAAACACAGTCACAACAGCAACTGTACCAACAAGTACAGCCACAACAGCAACTGTACCAGCAAACACAGTCACAACAGCAACTGTACCAGCAAACACAGTCACAACAGCATCTGTACCAGCAAACACAGCCACAACAGCAACTGTACCAGCAAACACAGTCACAACAGCAACTGTACCAGCAAACACAGCCACAACAGCAACTGTACCAGCAAACACAGTCACAACAGCAACTGTACCAGCAAACACAGCCACAACAGCAACTGTACCAGCAAACACAGCCACAACAGCAACTGTACCAGCAAACACTGCCACAACAGCAACTGTACCAGCAAACACAGCCACAACAGCAACTGTACCAGCAAACACAGTCACAACAGCATCTGTACCAACAAACACAGCCACAAGAGCATCTGTACCAGCAAACACAGCCACAACAATAACAACAGCTGTACCAACAAACACAGCCACAAGAGCATCTGTACCAGCAAACACAGCCACAACAATAACAACAGCTGTACCAACAAACACAGCCACCACCACAACATCACCTGTAACAACAACACTTGTAACAACAAATGCCTACCTTAGTTAGTTAGTAGTATGACTAGCCTAGTTAGTAATATGCCGACCATCTTGGCTTTAGACACTTGAGTTATCCTGGGTGTGGCATGCCTGCCTCGACCATTCTCACTCTGTTTACTCTTGTTCTTAAGAGTCTTAGTCATCATTACGTCTCTGCTGAGTTGTTTACTAAGCTATTTCTGTTGATACATATTCATACACACACACAACACACCACACACACACACACACACACACAAACATATAATATATACATTATATATATATATATATATATATATATATATATATATATATATATATATTATATATATATAATATATATATATATTATTAAATATGACCGAAAAAGTAAGATTAATAATTCTAACCTGTTGCATAAGCAACAGGTCTCCATTAAGGAACATATAATCTCTTCCCACAACCAAACCATCGCCAGAGAAATCCTAGTAAACAACACAGAAATCATCGATAGATACAGATATAGCAGGCGGCTTGACGTTTGCGAGGCACTACACATCAAGAAGTCAACACAGCAATCAACAGCCAATTATTGCACAACTATATTCTACCCACCTCAAGACTCCGCTCCAATATAGAAGCATCAAGAAATATGGACCAATAGGCTTTCTACAAACACTTCTATTCAATACCCATTGTTTCGTGTTCTGTCTTGTGTTGATGAAATTAATACCCTATTAATGCCACCTCTTGTTCTGTCTTGTGTTGATGAAATTAATACCCTATTAATGCCACCTCTTGTTTTGTCTTGTGTTAATGCCACATCACCCCTTCCACCTCACTCAAATGTAGATATAAAATCGGAGATGCGTAAGTTCTATTCAGTTGTGTATTTGTGAACTAAAGTCTTTGAAAATGTAATAAGTTTTACGAAACGCGCTCGTGTCGCGTCAGACTAGAAATAAAAATGAATTTTGGAGAATTGATTTTTGATTTACCTCCAACAGTGAAAAGAAATGTACGAAAGATTGAGAAAATTCGTGTTAAAATTATTAATCTTACTTTTTCGGTCATATTTAATAATTTATGTCTACAGGAAAGACTGCTACCAAAATATACTAATATATATATATTATATATATATATATATATATATATTATATATATATATATATAATATATATATATATATATATATATATTATATATATATATATATATATATATATATATATATATATATATATATATATATATATATATATATATCCTGGAGTTTTGGTTGTCAACCCAAACGACCAAAATTAATGTGGTATTTACCCTCGATATAAAAAAAATAAAAAATAAAAAAATTACAAAATAACATTACAATAATTGGTCGAGTCTTAACTGTTGTAGTTGATGAAGCCAGGACCGGCGTGTCGAGTACCAGGCTTCTTTCTAGAGGAGTTATAATGGGTTAGTTGCAGCGGCTGATGTGCACACCATTCACCAGCCTGGAATGTAACCTCGCATTAGCACTCTTTGATAATAATACAAATGTGTGCCGTAATTAGGTACTGCCACTTTTATTATAAGCTTCGGCCTAGCTTATTTATCACTAAGTATATATATATATATATATATATATATATTATATATATTATATAATATATATATATATATATATATATATATGTATATATATATAGATATACACAAATTTAAATAGCTTAAATTTTATATTTTGATTACTTTGGGCTCGACAGCCCTCGTCTTAACTACTTTCATTGTTTTTTAGGGGTTAGTGTTTTTGGTAAGAATTAAATAAGATTCCAAAAAGCTAAACTGTGACTATTTAAGATTTATGTGGTGTAAACATTAGGATTTATGTGGTGTACACATTAGGATTTATGTGGTGTACACATTAGGATTTATGTGGTGTACACATTAGGATTATGTGGAGTAAACATTAGGATTTATGTGGTGTAAACATTAGGATTTATGTGGTGTACACATTAGGATTTATGTGGTGTACACATTAGGATTTATGTGGTGTACACATTAGGATTTATGTGGAGTAAACATTAGGATTTATGTGGTGTAAACATTAGGATTTATGTGGTGTACACATTAGGATTTATGTGGTGTACACATTAGGATTTATGTGGTGTAAACATTAGGATTTATGTGGTGTAAACATTAGGATTTATGTGGTGTAAACATTAGGATTTATGTGGTGTAAACATTAGGATTTATGTAGTATAAACATTAGGATTTATGTGGTGTAAACATTAGGATTTATGTGGTGTAAACATTAGAATTTATGTGGTGTAAACATTAGGATTTATGTGGTGTAAACATTAGGATTTATGTGGTGTAAACATTAGGATTTATGTGGTGTAAACATTAGCATTTATGTGGTGTAAACATTAGGATTTATGTGGTGTAAGCATTAGCATTTATGTGGTGTAAACATTAGGATTTATGTGGTGTAAACATTAGGATTTATGTGGTGTAAACATTAGCATTTATGTGGTGTAAACATTAGGATTTATGTGGTGTAAACATTAGGATTTATGTGGTGTAAACATTAGCATTTATGTGGTGTAAACATTAGGATTTATGTGGTGTAAACATTAGGATTTATGTGGTGTAAACATTAGGATTTATGTGGTGTAAACAGAGACGGGACTGGTGGCGACAGTGAAGGCGTCAGTATAGGCTTGATGCATTGCGTTTATGCTTTTTGTTGTCACTGCTTCTCCTCTTCTCTATTATTATAAACAATCCTACACCTTAATAACAATAACGAGGCACAAGCAGTTGTTACAAAATTAATATTAATAGTTTCTGGCTTATAAACTTCCGTTTAAGCACAAGGGACGTCTTCGCTTGGCAATGTTTACAATCTCTCTGGCTAGCGTCGTCTCCCCCGGTGTTCGTGAGACAAGTAGCCGTCTACACCTCTGGCTAGCGTCGTCTCCCCCGATGTTCGTGAGACAAGTAGCCGTCTACACCTCTGGCTAGCGTCGTCTTCCCCGGTGTTCGTGAGACAAGTAGCCGTCTACACCTCTGGCTAGCGTCGTCTCCCCCGGTGTTCGTGAGACAAGTAGCCGTCTACACCTCTGGCTAGCGTCGTCTCCCCCGGTGTTCGTGAGACAAGTAGCCGTCTACACCTCTGGCTAGCGTCGTCTTCCCCGGTGTTCGTGAGACAAGTAGCCGTCTACACCTCTGGCTAGCGTCGTCTCCCCCGGTGTTCGTGAGACAAGTAGCCGTCTACACCTCTGGCTAGCGTCGTCTCCCCCGATGTTCGTGAGACAAGTAGCCGTCTACACCTCTGGCTAGCGTCGTCTCCCCCGGTGTTCGTGAGACAAGTAGCCGTCTACACCTCTGGCTAGCGTCGTCTCCCCCGGTGTTCGTGAGACAAGTAGCCGTCTACACCTCTGGCTAGCGTCGTCTCCCCCGATGTTCGTGAGACAAGTAGCCGTCTACACCTCTGGCTAGCGTCGTCTCCCCCGATGTTCGTGAGACAAGTAGCCGTCTACACCTCTGGCTAGCGTCGTCTTCCCCGGTGTTCGTGAGACAAGTAGCCGTCTACACCTCTGGCTAGCGTCGTCTCCCCCGATGTTCGTGAGACAAGTAGCCGTCTACACCTCTGGCTAGCGTCGTCTTCCCCGGTGTTCGTGAGACAAGTAGCCGTCTACACCTCTGGCTAGCGTCGTCTCCCCGATGTTCGTGAGACAAGTAGCCGTCTACACCTCTGGCTAGCGTCGTCTTCCCCGGTGTTCGTGAGACAAGTAGCCGTCTACACCTCTGGCTAGCGTCGTCTTCCCCGGTGTTCGTGAGACAAGTAGCCGTCTACACCGGATTCACGAAATATTTATATTTTCGACACGCTATTCTTAATTTTTATAGATAATATTTAGCGGTGTGCAGTTATTATTCCTTTCTTTAGGATCATGTTGTCTTTCTTGAATAGTGGTTATATCTTATGTTCTTATGAGAATGTGGATTTTCTCATGTTTGGATTCAGACGCCTATAGTGTCGAAAACGGCTCGGATTGCAGTTGTTGTTGTTGTTGTTAGAGGAGGAAGCCTCGTGGATCTGTTCTATATATACAGCTTAGGTCGACTGCTAGCAGCCGTGGAGTGAGGACGTTTACCGACCCTCCGTGGCTGTTGGAGTTGTTTACTGTTTTGGTCGCCAGGTGTTGTGGGCGTCTCTGCCCTACCAGTTTTGTTGCCTGCCTGGCTGCGTTGACGTGGCAGTCTGACATGGGGGCCATCTTCCTCCTGTTCAGCGTGTGAACTCCGTGGGCCTGGAGTTCACTTGTAAGGCTGGTTATCCGACCATCGAGATGGTGATGTGTGACATGCTTCGTGTCCCGGTGGAAGCTGTTTACGGTGTGGAGCTAGTTACGGGCGTGGGGGAGGACGAGTACCGGGACTTCCTCCGTCGGTACGGGGGGCGTACGTTGCCGTTGCCAGACGATGCCGGCTCTGTGGCGATTTCGGACCGCAGTGGTGCCCTGACTTATGTCAGTGTCCATGGTGCGCCCCTGGAGTTCCCTGATGACCTCCTCCGGCGTTACTTCGGGGGTTTTGGTACTGTTGTCAGCGTGCGGGTGAACACGCTCTCCTCGGGGCGGTATGCTGGGAGGCGTACAAACATTCGCACGTTGGGGATGCGCCTGCGGTCGGATATACCTTCTTCTGTCCGGCTTATGGGGTACTACGTCCGGGTGTATTATGCCCGGCAGCCTCGTACCTGTTTCCGGTGTGGCCTGTTGGGGCATCAGGCTGCCGGGTGCTCTGAGGCCCCTGCTGCTCCTGTCAACTTGTTCCGCGACGAGGATTTCCCGCCGCTCCCTCTGGAGGCAGTCTCCGGTGATGTTGATGAGGTGGTGCGCGTCCCGTCTGCTGCTGCAGCTTCCCGGCGGCGCCTGCCGTTCCTCCGGTTGTTGCCGTCCCTCCTCCGGTTGTTGCCGTCCCTCCTCCGGTTGTTGCCGTCCCTCCTCCGGTTGTTGCCGTCCCTCCTCCGGTTGTTGCCGTCCCTCCTCCGGTTGTTGCCGTCCCTCCTCCGGTTGTTGCCGTCCCTCCTCCGGTTGTTGCCGTCCCTCCTCCGGTTGTTGCCGTCCCTCCTCCGGTTGTTGCCGTCCCTCCTCCGGTTGTTGCCGTCCCTCCTCCGGTTGTTGCCGTCCCTCCTCCGGTTGTTGCCGTCCCTCCTCCGGTTGTTGCCGTCCCTCCTCCGGTTGTTGCCGTCCCTCCTCCGGTTCTTGAGGTACCGTCGGTTGGTCTGCCTGATCCTGTCGCTGTCCCAGCTGCTCCCGTGGCCCTCCCTGGAGCTCCCTGTGTGACGTCACTGTCTTCTCCCTCGTCTTCTGATGCTGCGCCTGGCCCTGTGTCCGTGACTCGGGTCCCGGATGTGCTGGGTGCTGGGGTGGCTGCGGAGCCTCCTGCTGTGTGTGGCCCGGTTCCCCCTGTGGTAGAGGCTGCTGCCGTCCTGGCATCGGTTCCTTCGGCTCGTGGTACCCGTGTTTCTGGGTCACTTACCGGCTCGGACGATATCCGGCCGGTGCCCAAACGTTCCCGGCGTTCGTCTTCTTCCTGGGCCGACGTTGGTGACTTCAGTGACTGTGGGGCTTCAGATGTTGACAGTGTGGATACGGATGCGTCGATGTCTCCGCGGTTCGTGGTGGCGGAGGTCCATGTGCCTGCCGGTGCTGGTGCCTGTGTCTCGGACGTGCCTTCGGTTCTTTCTCCGCCGGGGACTCTCCACAGTGGGGGGTGGTGGCTCCCGCTGCCAGGGATGGTGTGGACTCTGGTGCTGGGCGTGGCCTGGTGGTGACGTTACGGAAGGATGCGCCGTCCGGGTTCCCTGCTGTCGTCTGGTGGTGTGCCCGGGGCCACGGGTACCCCTGTGGTGCGGGTGCGCGTTGGGGCCCTGGGGGACGTGTTGCCGGCGTCTGTGATGCCACCGGGTCACTGGTCGAAGATTGCCGAGTTACTGCTGTCTGACGGACCGGAGTGTTTTCGTGGGGGCAAGTTCCCTTCCTGTGGGGGCGAGTGGCGACTTCTCGCCTCATGAGTACTACCATCTGGGTCCCCAGTTTGCAGGTGTTTGTTGCCCCGGTTCCAGATGTTATGGCGTCACCGGTGGATGGACGAGACCCTTGGCAATGGGTGCTCTGGGAGGCGTTCAATGTAAGATTCCCGCGGGCCAAGTTCCCGGGCAAGTTTGTGCTCTGATTTCTTGTGTGTTTGCTCTATGACGTGCTGTGTGCCCTTCTGGCTGTTTGTTTGCCCTGTTCTATTATGTGCTTCTGCCTCTCCCTTTGTGCGTAGCTTTGCCGTGTGGCATATTAGTTTCTAGTGCTTGGCGTCACTCGTTTCGCGTTTTGGCTTGGCGTTTCGCCTTTCTGGCTTTTCTGCGATTCACCCTTCACGGGTACGCCGGGGCGCATCCGATCCCACGATCGTCGTCGCCCCTAACTCAACAACAACAACATATACAGCTTAAACCACGTGGTCTCTCTTCCTTCCAGTCATCTGTAGATATAAACCTACAATTCCTGTATAACAGGCTATGTGTTTTGTTTACATATATGTGTGTGTGTGCGTAACTACCTAAATGTACTTACATGACGAGAGCTTCGCTCGTGGTGTCCCGTCTGGATTTATATTACAATAAATGTATAACTTGAGAATAATTTCTGTTTAGGACAAAGGTTCATTTCCCTGTTTGTCAGTAGGCTATCACTGAAACCGTAATATGCTTTCGGACCATCGCAAATACTTATATAACTACCGAGGTGGTCTGAGAGGGCGGTTCGTGTATGCTTCCCAGTGTGTACGTGTGGGCGTACATATGTGCGGACGTACGTACGTGCGGGTATACGTATGTGCGGGCGTACATATGTGCTGGAATGCGTCTATTACGCCCGAGTGTTTATTGATGAACACTCATGGGTTTGGCGGTGCTATGAGTCCATGGGCGGCATGAGTATGTGGGCGGCATGAGTATGTGGGCGGCATGAGTGTGTTGGCCAAATATGAGTGTGTGTGTATGTGTACCTCACGAGTGTCATGAGGCATAGGAGCGTGGGTGACAGGCTCGCAGACTGCACATGTGCCTGTGCAGCATACTCATATGGGAAGCATAGACGTGAGGGCAGCATACATGAGGGCTTCATACACACGTCACACACACACCTGCTAGCGGCATACAAGTGTGTGTTAGGCACTCAGATGTAGGGGGGGGGGGAGGTGAGTGCCACTGGCCTCAGATGGCAGATGAGGAGTTATGAGGAAAGGGCAGATGTGTGGGGGGGGGGTCCTGGAGTGAAGAGGCAGGTGGATGAGGATGAAAGTGTAGGTGGATGAGGGGGAAGGGGAGGGGGTGAGGGGAAACTACTGTGGACCCTCTCACCTGCTGACATTTCACACCAACCTCCACCCACTCACTCACCCTTCTCACAGTCCATTCACTCTCACTCACCCTCTCTTACAGTCCAATCACTCTCACTCACCCTCTCTCACAGTCACTCACTCTCACCCTCACAGTTCACTCACTCTCACCCTCACAGTTCACTCACCCCCCAAAACCACATATTTCTAAACACCCAGTCTCATATGTACCAATATCACATGCCACACCCGTCATCTCACACATCATCGTCATTTCCCCCCCCCCCCTAGTATCTGTGGTCCTCCACACCTACATGGTCTCCCACACCTGCACCAACACCCACACCTGTGTCTCCTCCCACACCTGGGTGACCCACACTAACCTGAGACAAAGCCTTTAACAGCCGAGTGGTGAGACAGTCGGTTGACACAGGGGACACAGGGGACACAGGTGGAAACTGAGTGCCCAAATGAGCCACAGAGATATTTGAAAGAACTTGTTTAGTGTCAGATGGTTGACAAATGGAATGCATTAGGAGGTGATGTGGTGGAGGCTGACTCCATACACAGTTTCAAGTGTAGATATGATAGAGCCCAATAGGCTCAGGAATCTGTACACCTGTTGATTGACGGTTGAGAGGCGGGACCAAAGAGCCAGAGCTCAACCCCCGCAAACACAACTAGGTGAGTACAACTAGGTGAGTACACACACACACACACACACACACACACCACACACATGTCAGTTAGCCTAAATTCTCCAATATTCATCCATAACACTGCCTCACGGGACTGCAACCTTATCAAACAAAGCTGTCTGGTATTTCTAACTGTCAACACAAATTAACAACTTAACATATCAATCATTGCAACTGTTGATAAATAGACACTAACTAACCTTGCTATGAGATATAAATACAAGTGCCAAATTTGATTCAGAAGGCAACTCCAGCGTGGCCTAGTCGGATAGAACAAGTTCCTAATCCGGATAGATCTGCGTTCGAGCCTGTCGGAACGGTTGCAAGTACAGGGCACAGATTTCTCTGTGTGTCCCCTCCTGTAGGAGCATCAGTTTCGATAGATTCTCTGGATAGCCGAAGATTGATTGACCGACTCCTTGGAATGTGGGGAAGGGTTGAAGTCCGGGGGGCCACGGACGGATACCTGGATCCACTGACCTCGGGCAGGTCTTTCAATCCACCTGGATTTCAGGTGGGGAGAAGGGAGGCAATTTGGGTCGACACAAATAGCTTCCTGGACCCAAAACCCCTTGGATACACGGACACGGACACTCACACGGACACGCACACGGACACTCATGGACTCTGACACGAACCGAAGGTTCGTGTCAGATAATAAGAAGGGAGTTGATAATATATATAGGTTGATAATAATATATAATAATAATATAATAATATATAATATATAATAATAATAATAATAATATAATATAATATAATAATAATAATAATAATATATAATAAATATATAATAATAATATAATAATATAATATAATAATAATAATAATAATATAATAATATAATAATAATAATATAATAACATAATTAGGTTGGTTAGGTTGGTTGGTTGGTTAGGTTGGTTGGTTAGGTTAGGTTGGTTGGTTAGGTTGGTTGGTTGGTTAGGTTGGTTGGTTAGGTTAGGTTGGTTGGTTGGTTAGGTTGGTTGGTTGGTTAGGTGGTTGGTTAGGTCGGTTGGTTGGTTAGGTTAGGTTGGTTGGTTAGGTTAGGTTGGTTGGTTAGGTTAAGGTTGGTTGGTTAGGTTAGGTTGGTTGGTTAGGTTAGGTTGGTTGGTTAGGTTTTAGGTTAGGTTGGTTGGTTAGGTTGGTTGGTTAGGTTAGGTTGGTTGGTTAGGCTGGTTGGTTAGGTTGGTTGGTTAGGTTGGTTGGTTAGGTTAGGTTGGTTGGTTAGGTTAGGTAGTTAGGTTAGGTTGGTTAGGTTGGTTGGTTAGGTTGGTTGGTTAGGTTAGGTTGGTTGGTTAGGTTAGGTTGGTTGGTTAGGTTGGTTGGTTAGGTTAGGTTGGTTAGGTTGGTTGGTTAGGTTAAGGTTGGTTGGTTAGGTTAAGGTTGGTTGGTTAGGTTAGGTTGGTTGGTTAGGTTTGGTTGGTTGGTTGGTTTAGGTTGGTTGGTTAGGTTAGGTTGGTTAGGTTAGGTTGGTTGGTTAGGTTAGGTTGCTCAGGTTAGGTTGCTCAGGTTAGGTTGGTTGGTTAGGTTGGTTGGTTAGGTTAGGTTGCTCAGGTTAGGTTGCTCAGGCTAGGTTGCTCAGGTTAGGTTGTCAGTTGGTTGGTTAGGTTGGTTGGTTAGGTTAGGTTGCTCAGGTTAGGTTGCTCAGGTTAGGTTGCTCAGGCTAGGTTGCTCAGGTTAGGTTGCTCAGGTTAGGTTGGTTGGTTGGTTGGTTAGGTTAGGTTGCTCAGGTTAGGTTGCTCAGGTTAGGTTGCTCAGGCTAGGTTGCTCAGGTTAGGTTTGCTCAGGCTAGGTTGCTCAGGTTAGGTTGCTCAGGTTAGGTTGCTCAGGTTAGGTTGCTCAGGTTAGGTTACATTGCTTAGGTTGGTTGGTTACGTTGGTTAGGTTAGGTTTCAGGTTAGGTTACATTGCTTAGGTTGGTTGGTTACGTTGGTTAGGTTAGGTTGCTCAGGTTAGGTTACATTGCTTAGGTTGGTTGGTTACGTTGGTTAGGTTGGTTGGTTACGTTGGTTAGGTTAGGTTGCTCAGGTTAGGTTACATTGCTTAGGTTGGTTGGTTACGTTGGTTAGTTGGGGTTGCTCAGGTTAGGTTACATTGCTTAGGTTGGTTACATTGCTTAGGTTGGTTGGTTAGGTTGGTTGGTTGGTTAGGTTGGTTGGTTAGGTTGCTTGGTTAGGTTAGATAGCTTAGGTTGCTTGGTTAGGTTAGTTAGGTTGGTTGGATAGCTTAGGTTGGTTGGTTAGGCTGGGTTGGTTGGTTGATTAGGTTCTTTGGTTAGGTTGGTTGGTTAGGTTGCTTGGTTAGGTTGGTTGATTAGGTTCTTCAGTTAGGTTGGTTAGGTTTCTTCGGTTAGGTTAATTGGTTAGGTAGCTTGGTTAGGTTGGTTGGTTAGGTTAGATAGCTTAGGTTGGTTGGTTAGGTTAGATAGCTTAGGTTGGTTGGTTAGGTTAGGTTGCTTAGGTTGGTTGGTTAGGTTGGTTGGTTAGGTTGGATACGTTGGTTAGGTTAGTTTAGGTTAGGTTAGGTTAGGTTAGATAGCTTACGTTGGTTAGGTTGGTTGGTTAGGTTCCTTGGTTAGGTTGGTTGGTTAGGTTGCTTGGTTAGGTTGGTTGGATAGGTTGGTTAGATAGCTTAGGTTGGTTGGTTAGGTTGGTTGGTTACGTTGGTTGGTTAGGTTGGTTGATTAGGTTGCTTGGTTAGGTTAGATAGCTTAAGTTGGTTGGTTAGGTTGTTGTTAGGTTAGTGTTAGTTAGATTGCTTAGGTTGGTTAGGTTGGTTGGTTGGTTAGGTTGGTTGGTTAGGTTAGTTGGTTAGGTTAGATTGCTTAGGTTGGTTGGTTAGGTTAGGTTGGGTTGGTTAGTTGGTTAGGTTAGATTGCTTAGGTTGGTTAGGTGGTTGGTTAGGTTAGATTGCTTAGGTTGGTTGTTAGGTTAGGTTGGGTTGGTTGGTTGGTTAGGTTGGGTTGGTTGGTTAGGTTAGGTTAGGTTAGGTTGGTTGGTTAGGTTAGATAGCTTAGGTTGGTTAGGTTGGTTTGGTTAGGTTGGGTTGGTTAGTTAGGTTCGTTTGTTAGGTTGGTTGGTTAGGTTTGTTACGTTGGTTAGGTTGGTTTGGTTAGGTTAGTTAGGTTGGTTGGTTAGGTTAGATAGCTTAGGTTGGTTAGGTTGGTTGGTTGGTTAGGTTCCTTGGTTAGGTTGGTTGGTTAGGTTGCTTGGTTAGATTAGATAGCTTAGGTTGGTTGGTTAGGTTAGTTACATTGGTTGGTTAGGTTGGTTGGTTGGTTAGGTTGGTTGGTTAGGTTGGTTGTTGGTTAGGTTGGTTGGTTAGGTTAGGTTGCTTAGGTTGGTTGCTTAGGTTGGTTACGTTGGTACTAACCAACTTAAGTTGGTTAGTACCATTGTTGTTAGCAGTGTTAGTAGTTGGTTAGTATCACTAACCAACTTAAGTTGGTTACGTTATTACATTGGTTAGGTTGGTTGGTCACGTTGGTTAGGATGGTTGGTTACGTTGGTTAGGTTGGTTGGTTACGTTGGTTGGTTGGTTACATTGGTTAGGTTGGTTGGTTTGTTAGGTTGGTTTGTTAGGTTGGTTGGTTAGGTTGGTTTGTTAGGTTGGTTGGTTAGGTTGGTTTGTTAGGTTAGGTTGGTTAGGTTAGGTTAGGTTAGGTTAGGTTAGGTTAGGTTAGGTTGGTTGGTTAGGTTGGTTGGTTAGGTTGGTTGGTTAGGTTAGGTTGGTTGGTTAGGTTGGTTTGTTTGGTTAGGTTGGTTTGTTAGGTTAGGTTGGTTAGGTTGGTTTGTTAGGTTGGTTGGTTAGGTTAGGTTGGTTGGTTAGGTTGGTTTGTTAGGTTAGGTTGGTTAGGTTAGGTTGCTTAGGTTGGTTGCTTAGGTTGGTTGCTTAGGTTGGTTGGTTAGGTTAGGTTGGTTGGTTAGGTTGGTTGGTTAGGTTGGTTGGTTGGTTAGGTTGGTTGGTTAGGTTAAGGTTGGTTGGTTAGGTTAAGGTTGGTTAGGTTAGGTTGCTCAGGTTAGGTTGGTTGGTTAGGTTGGTTGGTTGGTTAGGTTGGTTGGTTAGGTTAGGTTGGTTGGTTAGGTTGGTTGGTTAGGTTAGGTTGGTTAGGTTGGTTGTTTAGGTTAAGGTTGGTTGGTTAGGTTAAGGTTGGTTGGTTAGGTTAGGTTGGTTGGTTAGGTTGGTTGTTGGTTAGGTTGGTTGGTTGGTTAGGTTGGTTGGTTAGGTTGGTTGGTTAGGTTAGGTTGGTTAGGTTAGGTTGGTTGGTTAGGTTGGTTGGTTAGGTTAGGTTGCTCAGGTTAGGTTGCTCAGGTTAGGTTGGTTGGTTAGGTTAGGTTGGTTGGTTGGTTAGGTTGGTTGGTTAGGTTGGTTGGGTGGTTAGGTTGGTTGGTTGGTTAGTTTGGTTGGTTAGGTTAGGTTGGTTGGTTAGGTTGGTTGGTTAGGTTGGTTGGTTAGGTTGGTTGGTTAGGTTAGGTTGCTCAGGTTAGGTTGCTCAGGCTAGGTTGCTCAGGTTAGGTTGCTCAGGTTAGGTTGCTCAGGTTAGGTTGCTCAGGTTAGGTTACATTGCTTAGGTTGGTTGGTTACGTTGGTTAGGTTAGGTTGCTCAGGTTAGGTTACATTGCTTAGGTTGTTTTGGTTACGTTGGTTAGGTTAGGTTGCTCAGGTTAGGTTACATTGCTTAGGTTGGTTGGTTAGGTTGGTTGGTTGGTTAGGTTGCTTGGTTAGGTTGCTTGGTTAGGTTAGATAGCTTAGGTTGCTTGGTTAGGTTAGTTAGGTTGGTTGGTTACGTTGGTTAGGTTGGTTGGTTAGGTTGGGTTGGTTGGTTGATTAGGTTCTTTGGTTAGGTTGGTTGGTTAGGTTGCTTGGTTAGGTTGGTTGATTAGGTTCTTCAGTTAGGTTGGTTAGGTTCTTCGGTTAGGTTAATTGGTTAGGTAGCTTGGTTAGGTTGGTTGGTTAGGTTAGATAGCTTAGGTTGGTTGGTTAGGTTAGATAGCTTAGGTTGGTTGGTTAGGTTAGGTTTCTTAGGTTGGTTGGTTAGGTTGGATACGTTGGTTAGGTTAGGTTAGGTTAGGTTAGGTTAGGTTAGGTTAGATAGCTTACGTTGGTTAGGTTGGTTGGTTAGGTTCCTTGGTTAGGTTGGTTGGTTAGGTTGCTTGGTTAGGTTGGTTGGATAGGTTGGTTAGATAGCTTAGGTTGGTTGGTTAGGTTGGTTGGTTACGTTGGTTGGTTAGGTTGGTTGATTAGGTTGCTTGGTTAGGTTAGATAGCTTATGTTGGTTGGTTAGGTTATATTGCTTAGGTTGGTTAGGTTGGTTGGTTGGTTAGGTTGGTTGGTTAGGTTAGTTGGTTAGGTTAGATTGCTTAGGTTGGTTGGTTAGGTTAGGTTGGGTTGGTTAGTTGGTTAGGTTAGATTGCTTAGGTTGGTTAGGTTGGTTGGTTAGGTTAGATTGCTTAGGTTGGTTGGTTAGGTTAGGTTGGGTTGGTTGGTTGGTTAGGTTAGGTTGGTTGGTTGGTTAGGTTAGGTTAGGTTGGGTTGGTTAGGTTAGATAGCTTAGGTTGGTTAGGTTGGTTGGTTAGGTTGGTTGGTTAGTTAGGTTCGTTTGTTAGGTTGGTTGGTTAGGTTGGTTACGTTGGTTAGGTTGGTTGGTTAGGTTAGTTAGGTTGGTTGGTTAGGTTAGATAGCTTAGGTTAGATAGGTTGGTTGGTTGGTTAGGTTCCTTGGTTAGGTTGGTTGGTTAGGTTGGTTACGTTGGTTAGGTTGGTTGGTTAGGTTAGTTAGGTTGGTTGGTTAGGTTAGATAGCTTAGGTTGGTTAGGTTGGTTGGTTGGTTAGGTTCCTTGGTTAGGTTGATTGGTTAGGTTGCTTGGTTAGATTAGATAGCTTAGGTTGGTTGGTTAGGTTAGTTACGTTGGTTGGTTAGGTTGGTTGGTTAGGTTGGTTGGTTAGGTTAGGTTGCTTAGGTTGGTTACGTTGGTACTAACCAACTTAAGTTGGTTAGTACCATTGTTGTTAGCAGTGTTAGTAGTTGGTTAGTATCACTAACCAACTTAAGTTGGTTACGTTATTACATTGGTTAGGTTGGTTGGTCACGTTGGTTAGGATGGTTGGTTACGTTGGTTAGGTTGGTTACGTTGGTTGGTTGGTTACGTTGGTTAGGTTGGTTGGTTAGGTTGGTTGGTTTGTTAGGTTGGTTTGTTAGGTTGGTTGGTTAGTTTGGTTTGTTAGGTTGGTTGGTTAGGTTGGTTTGTTAGGTTAGGTTGGTTAGGTTAGGTTAGGTTAGGTTAGGTTAGGTTAGGTTAGGTTGGTTGGTTAGGTTGGTTGGTTAGGTTGGTTGGTTAGGTTAGGTTGGTTGGTTAGGTTGGTTTGTTAGGTTAGGTTGGTTTGTTAAGTTAGGTTGGTTAGGTTGGTTTGTTGTTAGGTTGGTTGGTTAGGTTAGGTTGGTTGGTTAGGTTGGTTTGTTAGGTTAGGTTGGTTAGGTTAGGTTGCTTAGGTTGGTTGCTTAGGTTGGTTGCTTAGGTTGGTTGCTTAGGTTGGTTGGTTAGGTTAGGTTGGTTAGGTTAGGTTGCTTAGGTTGGTTGCTTAGGTTGGTTGCTTAGGTTGGTTGCTTAGGTTGGTTGGTTAGGTAGCTTGGTTAGGTTGCTTGGTTAGGTTAGATAGCTTAGGTTGTTGTTGGTTAGGTTAGATAGCTTAGGTTGGTTGGTTAGGTTAGATAGCTTAGGTTGGTTGGTTGGTTTGTTAGGTTGGTTAGGTTAGGTTAGGTTAGGTTAGGTTGGTTGGTTGGTTAGGTTGGTTGGTTGGTTAGGTTAGGTTGCTTAGGTTGGTTGCTTAGGTTGGTTACATTGGTTAGGTTGGTTGGTTACGTTGGTTAGGTTCTTTGGTTACATTGGTTAGGTTGGTTGGTTACGTTGGTTAGGTTGGTTGGTTAGGTTGGTTGGTTAGGTTGGTTGATTAGGTTGGTTGGTTACGTTGGTTGATTAGGTTGGTTGGTTACGTTGGTTGATTAGGTTGCTTGGTTAGGTTAGATAGGCTACCAACAATTACAGCCCTTTTTCTATTTCTATTTCTACAAACCTAGCCTAAACTAACCTAACTTTACCTGCAAACCTAGCCTATTTCCTAGTCAAAACAAACATAACCTAATCTAAGCTAACCTAACCTAACCTAACGTAACTAACTCCTGGATACCTATTGACTGTTAGGTGAATAGATGTATTCGGTGATAGGAAACGCTACCTACAATTACAGCCCTTCTTCTTTTTCTATTTCTACAAACCTAGCCTATTTCCTAGCCTAAACTAACCTAACCTAAGGTAATCTAACTAACTCCTGGATACCTATTTACTGCTACGTGAACAGAGAAGATACGCTACCAACAATTACTGCCCTATTTCTATTTCAACAAAAATAGCCTATTTCTTAGCCTAAACTAATCTAACCTAATTAAACCTAACCTAACCTAATCTAACCTTACCTATATATATACTTCACTACTCACTATCATCATCACTACCACACTACTCACTAACATCATCACTACCTCACTACTCACCATCATCATCACTACCTCTCTACTCACCATCATCATCACTACCTCTCTACTCACCATCATCATTACCTCACTACTCACCATCATCATCACTACCTCACCATCATCATCACTACCTCACCATCATCATCACTACCTCTCTACTCACCATCATCATCACTACCTCTCTACTCACTAACATCATCACTACCTCTCTACTCACCATCATCATCACTACCACACTACTCACTAACATCATCACTACCTCACTACTCACCATCATCATCACTACCTCTCTACTCACCATCATCATCACTACCTCACTACTCACCATCATCATCACTACCACAATACTCACTAACATCATCACTACCTCACTACTCACCATCATCATCACTACCTCTCTACTCACCATCATCATCACTACCTCACTACTCACCATCATCATCACTACCACACTACTCACTAACATCATCACTACCTCACTACTCACCATCATCATCACTACCACAATACTCACTAACATCATCACTACCTCACTACTCACCATCATCATCACTACCACAATACTCACTAACATCATCACTACCTCACTACTCACCATCATCATCACTACCACACTACTCACTAACATCATCACTACCTCACTACTCACGATCATCATCACTACCTCTCTACTCACCATCATCATCACTACCTCTCTACTCACCATCATCATCACTACCTCTCTACTCACTAACATCATCACTACCACACTACTCGCCATCATCATCATTACCTCACTACTCACCATCATCATCACTACCTCTCTACTCACCATCATCATCACTACCTCTCTACTCACTAACATCATCACTACCACACTACTCGCCATCGTCATCATTACCTCACTACTCACCATCATCAACATTACCTCACTACTCACCATCACTACCACACTACTCACCATCATCACTACCTCACTACTCACCATCATCATCACTACTTCTCTACTCACCACCATCATCATTTCCTCACTACTCACTAACATCATCACTTCCTCACTACTCACCATCATCATCATCATCACTACTCACCATTATCACTACCCACCATCATCACTACCACACTACTCATAAACATCATCACTACAACACTACTCACCATCATCACTACCACACTACTCACTATCATCACTACCACACTACTCGGTGAGTAGTGTGGTAGTGATAGTGAGTAGTGATGATGGTGAGTAGTGAGGTAGTGATGATGATGGTGAGTGTGGTAGTGATGATGATGGTGAGTAGTGTGGTAGTGATGATGATAGTGAATAGTGTGGTAGTGATGATGATAGTGAGTAGTGAGGTAGTGATGATGATGGTGAAGTGTGGTAGTGATGATGATGGTGAGTAGTGTGGTAGTGATGATGATGGTGAGTAGTGAGGTAGTGATGATGGTGAGTAGTGTGGTAGTGATGATGATGGTGAGTAGTGAGGTAGTGATGATGATGGTGAGTAGTGTGGTAGTGATGATGATAGTGAAGTGTGGTAGTGATGATGATGGTGAATAGTGTGGTAGTGATGATAGTGAGTAGTGAGGTAGTGATGATGATGGTGAGAAGTGATGATAGTGAGTAGTGTGGTAGTGATGATGGTGAGTAGTGAGGTAGTGATGATGATAGTGAGTAGTGAGGTAGTGATGATGATGGTGAGTAGTGAGGTAGTGATGATGATGGTGAGTAGTGTGGTAGTGATGATGATGGTGAGTAGTGTGGTAGTGATGATGATAGTGATGTAGTGATGATGATGGTGAGTAGTGAGGTAAAGATGATGATGGTGAGTAGTGTGGTAGTGATGATGATAGTGAATAGTGTGGTAGTGATGATGATAGTGAGTAGTGTAGTAGTGATGATGGTGAATAGTGTGGTAGTGATGATGATGGTGAGAAGTGATGATAGTGAGTAGTGATGATGATAGTGAATAGTGTGGTAGTGATGATGATGGTGAGTAGTGTGGTAGTTATTATGATAGTGAGGTAGTGATGGTGATAGTGAGGTAGTGATGATGATAGTGAATAGTGTGGTAGTGATGATGATGGTGAGTAGTGTGGTAGTGATAATGATAGTGAATAGTGTGGTAGTGATGATGATGGTGAGTAGTGATGATGATAGTGAGTAGTGAGGTAGTGATGATGGTGAGTAGTGAGGTAGTGATGATGATAGTGAGTAGTGAGGTAGTGATGATGATGGTGAGTAGTGTGGTAGTGATGATGATGGTGAGTAGTGTGGTAGTGATGATGATGGTGAGTAGTGATAGAAGTGATGATAGTGAGTAGTGTGGTAGTGATGATGGTGAGTAGTGTGGTAGTGATGATGATAGTGAGTAGTGAGGTAGTTATGATGATGGTGAGTAGTGTGGTAGTGATGATGATGGTGAGTAGTGAGGTAGTGATGATGATAGTGAATAGTGTGGTAGTGATGATGATGGTGAGTAGTGTGGTAGTGATGATGATAGTGAGGTAGTGATGCTGATGGTGAGAAGTGATGATAGAGAGTAGTGGTAGTGATGATGGTGAGTAGTGATGATAGTGAATAGTATGGTAGTGATGATGGTGAGTAGTGTGGTAGTGATGATGATAGTGAGTAGTGTGGTTAGTGATGTTGATCGTGAGTATTGTAGTAGTGATGATGATAGTGAGTAGTGAGGTAGTGATGATGGTGAGTAGTGAGGTAGTGATGATGATGGTGAGTAGTGTGATAGTGATGATGATGGTGAGTAGTGAGGTAGTGATGGTGTTGCTAAGTAGTGTGGTTAGTGATGTTGATCGTGAGTATTGTGGTAGTGATGATGATGGTGAGTATTGTGGTAGTGATGATGGTGAGTAGTGAGGTAGTGATGATGATGGTGAGGTAGTGATGATGATGGTGAGGTAGTGATGATGGTGAGGTAGTGATGATGATGGTGAGGTAGTGATGATGGTTAAGAGTAGTGTGGTAGTGATGATGGTGAGTAGTGTGGTAGTGATGATGTTTAGATTAGTGTGGTAGTGATGATGGTGAGTAGTGTGGTAGTGATGATGTTTATGAGTAGTGTGGTAGTGATGATGGTGAGTAGTGATGATGATAGTGAGTAGTGAGGAAGTGATGATGTTAGTGAGTAGTGAGGTAGTGATGATGGTGAGTAGTGTGGTAGTGATGGTGAGTAGTGAGGTAGTGATGATGGTGAGTAGTGTGGTAGTGATGGTGAGTAGTGAGGTAATGATGATGATGATGATAGTGAGGTAGTGATGATGATGGTTAGTAGTGAGGTAATGATGATGATGGTGAGTAGAAAGGTAGTGATGATGATGGTGAGTAGAGAGGTAGTGATGATGATGGTGAGGTAGTGATGATGATGGTGAGTAGTGAGGTAATGATGATGGTGAGTAGAGAGGTAGTGATGATGATGGTGAGTAGAGAGGTAGTGATGATGATGGTGAGTAGTGAGGAAGTGATGATGTTAGTGAGTAGTGAGGTAGTGATGATGGTGAGTAGTGTGGTAGTGATGGTGAGTAGTGAGGTAATGATGATGATGGTGAGTAGTGTGGTAGTGATGATGGTGAGTAGTGTGGTAGTGATGGTGAGTAGTGAGGTAATGATGATGATGGTGAGTAGTGAGGTAGTGATGATGTTAGTGAGTATTGTGGTAGTGATGATGATGGTGAGTAGTGAGGTAGTGATGATGTTAGTGAGTAGTGTGGTAGTGATGATGATAGTGAGTAGTGAAGTATATATATAGGTAAGGTTAGATTAGGTTAGGTTAGGTTTAATTAGGTTAGATTAGTTTAGGCTAAGAAATAGGCTATTTTTGTTGAAATAGAAATAGGGCAGTAATTGTTGGTAGCGTGTCTTCTCTGTTCACGTAGCAGTAAATAGGTATCCAGGAGTTAGTTAGATTACCTTAGGTTAGGTTAGTTTAGGCTAGGAAATAGGCTAGGTTTGTAGAAATAGAAAAAGAAGAAGGGCTGTAATTGTAGGTAGCGTTTCCTATCACCGAATACATCTATTCACCTAACAGTAAATAGGTATCCAGGAGTTAGTTACGTTAGGTTAGCTTAGATTAGGTTATGTTTGTTTTGACTAGGAAATAGGCTAGGTTTGCAGGTTAAGTTAGGTTAGTTTAGGCTAGGTTTGTAGAAATACCTGCCAGACCCCCCACACCAGCCAGACCCCCCACACCAGCCAGACCTCCCACACCAGCCAGACCTCCCACACCAGCCAGACCTCCCACACCAGCCAGACCCCCCACACCAGCCAGACCAGCAAGTACAGCCACAACAGCAACTGTACCAACAAGTACAGCCACAACAGCAACTGTACCAACAAGTACAGCCACAACAGCAACTGTACCAACAAGTACAGCCACAACAGCATCTGTACCAGCAAACACAGCACAACAGCAACTGTACCAGCAAACACAGCCACAACAGCATCTGTACCAGCAAACACAGCCACAACAGCAACTGTACCAGCAAACACAGCCACAACAGCAACTGTACCAGCAAACACAGCCACAACAGCAACTGTACCAGCAAACACAGTCCAACAGCAACTGTACCAGCAAACACAGTCACAACAGCAACTGTACCAGCAAACACAGTCACAACAGCAACTGTACCAGCAAACACAGCCACAACAGCAACTGTACCAGCAAACACAGTCACAACAGCATCTGTACCAGCAAACACAGTCACAACAGCAACTGTACCAACAAGTACAGCCACAACAGCAACTGTACCAACAAACAGCCACAACAGCAACTGTACCAGCAAACAGCCACAACAGCAACTGTACCAACAACAGCCACAACAGCAACTGTACCAACAAGTACAGCCACAACAGCAACTGTACCAGCAAACACAGCCACAACAGCAACTGTACCAGCAAACACAGCCACAACAGCAACTGTACCAGCAAACACAGTCACAACAGCAACTGTACCAGCAAACACTGCCACAACAGCAACTGTACCAGCAAACACAGCCACAACAGCATCTGTACCAGCAAACACAGTCACAACAGCAACTGTACCAACAAACAGCCACAACAGCAACTGTACCAGCAAACACAGTCACAACAGCAACTGTACCAGCAAACACAGTCACAACAGCATCTGTACCAGCAAACACAGCCACAACAGCAACTGTACCAGCAAACACAGTCACAACAGCAACTGTACCAGCAAACACAGCCACAACAGCAACTGTACCAGCAAACACAGTCACAACAGCAACTGTACCAGCAAACACAGCCACAACAGCAACTGTACCAGCAAACACAGCCACAACAGCAACTGTACCAGCAAACACTGCCACAACAGCAACTGTACCAGCAAACACAGCCACAACAGCAACTGTACCAGCAAACACAGCACAACAGCATCTGTACCAACAAACACAGCCACAAGAGCATCTGTACCAGCAAACACAGCCACAATAACAACAGCTGTACCAACAAACACAGCCACAAGAGCATCTGTACCAGCAAACACAGCCACAACAATAACAACAGCTGTACCAACAAACACAGCCACCACCACAACATCACCTGTAACAACAACACTTGTAACAACAAATGCCTACCTTAGTTAGTTAGTAGTATGACTAGCCTAGTTAGTAATATGCCGACCATCTTGGCTTTAGACACTTGAGTTATCCTGGGTGTGGCATGCCTGCCTCGACCATTCTCACTCTGTTTACTCTTGTTCTTAAGAGGTCTTAGTCATCATTACGTCTCTGCTGAGTTGTTTACTAAGCTATTTCTGTTGATACATATTCATACACACACACACACACACACACACACACACACACACAAACATATATATATTACATTATATATATATATATATATATATATATATATATATATATATATATATATATATATATATATATATATATATATATATATATATTATTAAATATGACCGAAAAAGTAAGATTAATAATTCTAACCTGTTGCATAAGCAACAGGTCTCCATTAAGGAACATATAATCTCTTCCCACAACCAAACCATCGCCAGAGAAATCCTAGTAAACAACACAGAAATCATCGATAGATACAGCGATAGCAGGCGGCTTGACGTTTGCGAGGCACTACACATCAAGAAGTCAACACCAGCAATCAACAGCCAATTATTGCACAACTATATTCTACCCACCTCAAGACTCCGCTCCAATATAGAAGCATCAAGAAATATGGACCAATAGGCTTTCTACAAACACTTCTATTCAATACCCATTGTTTCGTGTTCTGTCTTGTGTTGATGAAATTAATACCCTATTAATGCCACCTCTTGTTCTGTCTTGTGTTGATGAAATTAATACCCTATTAATGCCACCTCTTGTTTGTCTTGTGTTAATGCCACATCACCCCTTCCACCTCACTCAAATGTAGATATAAAATCGGAGATGCGTAAGTTCTATTCAGTTGTGTATTTGTGAACTAAAGTCTTTGAAAATGTAATAAGTTTTACGAAACGCGCTCGTGTCGCGTCAGACTAGAAATAAAAATGAATTTTGGAGAATTGATTTTTGATTTACCTCCAACAGTGAAAAGAAATGTACGAAAGATTGAGAAAATTCGTGTTAAAATTATTAATCTTACTTTTTCGGTCATATTTAATAATTTATGTCTACAGGAAAGACTGCTACCAAAATATACTAATAATATATATATATATTATATATAATATATATATATATAATATATATATATATATAATATATATATATATATATATATATATTATATATATATAATATATATATATATATATATATATATATATATATATATATATATATATATATATATATATATTATCCTGGAGTTTTGGTTGTCAACCCAAACGACCAAAATTAATGTGGTATTTACCCTCGATATAAAAAAAATAAAAAAATAAAAAAATTACAAAATAACATTACAATAATTGGTCGAGTCTTAACTGTTGTAGTTGATGAAGCCAGGACCGGCGTGTCGAGTACCAGGCTTCTTTCTAGAGGAGTTATAATGGGTTAGTTGCAGCGGCTGATGTGCACACCATTCACCAGCCTGGAATGTAACCTCGCATTAGCACTCTTTGATAATAATACAAATGTGTGCCGTAATTAGGTACTGCCACTTTTATTATAAGCTTCGGCCTAGCTTATTTATCACTAAGTATATATATATATATATATATATATATATATATATATATATATATATATATATATATATAATGTATATATATATAGATATACACAAATTTAAATAGCTTAAATTTTATATTTTGATTACTTTGGGCTCGACAGCCCTCGTCTTAACTACTTTCATTGTTTTTTAGGGGGTTAGTGTTTTTGGTAAGAATTAAATAAGATTCCAAAAAGCTAAACTGTGACTATTTAAGATTTATGTGGTGTAAACATTAGGATTTATGTGGTGTACACATTAGGATTTATGTGGTGTACACATTAGGATTTATGTGGTGTACACATTAGGATTTATGTGGAGTAAACATTAGGATTTATGTGGTGTAAACATTAGGATTTATGTGGTGTACACATTAGGATTTATGTGGTGTACACATTAGGATTTATGTGGTGTACACATTAGGATTTATGTGGAGTAAACATTAGGATTTATGTGGTGTAAACATTAGGATTTATGTGGTGTACACATTAGGATTTATGTGGTGTACACATTAGGATTTATGTGGTGTAAACATTAGGATTTATGTGGTGTAAACATTAGGATTTATGTGGTGTAAACATTAGGATTTATGTGGTGTAAACATTAGGATTTATGTAGTATAAACATTAGGATTTATGTGGTGTAAACATTAGGATTTATGTGGTGTAAACATTAGAATTTATGTGGTGTAAACATTAGGATTTATGTGGTGTAAACATTAGGATTTATGTGGTGTAAACATTAGGATTTATGTGGTGTAAACATTAGCATTTATGTGGTGTAAACATTAGGATTTATGTGGTGTAAGCATTAGCATTTATGTGGTGTAAACATTAGCATTTATGTGGTGTAAACATTAGGATTTATGTGGTGTAAACATTAGCATTTATGTGGTGTAAACATTAGGATTTATGTGGTGTAAACATTAGGATTTATGTGGTGTAAACATTAGCATTTATGTGGTGTAAACATTAGGATTTATGTGGTGTAAACATTAGGATTTATGTGGTGTAAACATTAGGATTTATGTGGTGTAAACAGAGACGGGACTGGTGGCGACAGTGAAGGCGTCAGTATAGGCTTGATGCATTGCGTTTATGCTTTTTGTTGTCACTGCTTCTCCTCTTCTCTATTATTATAAACAATCCTACACCTTAATAACAATAACGAGGCACAAGCAGTTGTTACAAAATTAATATTAATAGTTTCTGGCTTATAAACTTCCGTTTAAGCACAAGGGACGTCTTCGCTTGGCAATGTTTACAATCTCTCTGGCTAGCGTCGTCTCCCCCGGTGTTCGTGAGACAAGTAGCCGTCTACACCTCTGGCTAGCGTCGTCTCCCCCGATGTTCGTGAGACAAGTAGCCGTCTACACCTCTGGCTAGCGTCGTCTTCCCCGGTGTTCGTGAGACAAGTAGCCGTCTACACCTCTGGCTAGCGTCGTCTCCCCCGGTGTTCGTGAGACAAGTAGCCGTCTACACCTCTGGCTAGCGTCGTCTCCCCCGGTGTTCGTGAGACAAGTAGCCGTCTACACCTCTGGCTAGCGTCGTCTTCCCCGGTGTTCGTGAGACAAGTAGCCGTCTACACCTCTGGCTAGCGTCGTCTCCCCCGGTGTTCGTGAGACAAGTAGCCGTCTACACCTCTGGCTAGCGTCGTCTCCCCCGATGTTCGTGAGACAAGTAGCCGTCTACACCTCTGGCTAGCGTCGTCTCCCCCGGTGTTCGTGAGACAAGTAGCCGTCTACACCTCTGGCTAGCGTCGTCTCCCCCGGTGTTCGTGAGACAAGTAGCCGTCTACACCTCTGGCTAGCGTCGTCTCCCCGATGTTCGTGAGACAAGTAGCCGTCTACACCTCTGGCTAGCGTCGTCTCCCCCGATGTTCGTGAGACAAGTAGCCGTCTACACCTCTGGCTAGCGTCGTCTTCCCCGGTGTTCGTGAGACAAGTAGCCGTCTACACCTCTGGCTAGCGTCGTCTCCCCCGATGTTCGTGAGACAAGTAGCCGTCTACACCTCTGGCTAGCGTCGTCTTCCCCGGTGTTCGTGAGACAAGTAGCCGTCTACACCTCTGGCTAGCGTCGTCTCCCCCGATGTTCGTGAGACAAGTAGCCGTCTACACCTCTGGCTAGCGTCGTCTTCCCCGGTGTTCGTGAGACAAGTAGCCGTCTACACCTCTGGCTAGCGTCGTCTTCCCCGTGTTCGTGAGACAAGTAGCCGTCTACACCGGATTCACGAAATATTTATATTTTCGACACGCTATTCTTAATTTTTATAGATAATATTTAGCGGTGTGCAGTTTTATTCCTTTCTTTAGGATCATGTTGTCTTTCTTGAATAGTGGTTATATCTTATGTTCTTATGAGAATGTGGATTTTCTCATGTTTGGATTCAGACGCCTATAGTGTCGAAAACGGCTCGGATTGCAGTTGTTGTTGTTGTTGTTAGAGGAGGAAGCCTCGTGGATCTGTTCTATATATACAGCTTAGGTCGACTGCTAGCAGCCGTGGAGTGAGGACGTTTACCGACCCTCCGTGGCTGTTGGAGTTGTTTACTGTTTTGGTCGCCAGGTGTTGTGGGCGTCTCTGCCCTACCAGTTTTGTTGCCTGCCTGGCTGCGTTGACGTGGCAGGTCTGACATGGGGGCCATCTTCCTCCTGT